>NC_084550.2:67705000-67972500 GCF_033978685.3 Nerophis lumbriciformis
TATGTATGTATATATGTATGTATATGTATATGTATGTATATATATGTATATGTATGTATATATATGTATATGTATGTATATATATATGTATATATATGTATGTATATATGTATATATATGTATGTATATATGTATATATATGTATGTATATATGTATATATGCATGTATATATATGTATGTATATATGTATGTATATATATGTATGTATATATATGCATGTATATATGTATGTATATATATATATGTATATATATATGTATATATATATGTGTGTATATATATATATATGTATGTATATATATATGTATATATATATATATATGTATGTATGTATGTATGTATGTGTATATATTAATATAATGGTTATATTACAATGTGTATATAATTGATATATATAATTAATATAATTGGATAGTAAGAGTTTGTGAATGTTTGACCCCTACCTTGTTTAATTCTGTGACGACCTCCTCAAACATGTATAAATGTGGAGAGAGTGTTTGGCATTTTCCCCTTCATGCATTGCAGGGCATTTAAAATGGGTTTAATTTTGAGTTATGTGTTGTGCTTGGACATTTTTTTTTTTTCATAACATCCACAAAGTTCAGTGAGCAGGTTGTGTTATGTGGGACTTTTTGTGTTAGTTTATTTGCGTCATGAGTGGTAAAGGTTGTTCGTATTGGGTCGTATACTGGATAAAAATGTGGGTGATAATGTCCACAAGACGGCGGCAAACTTGAGCGATTATAGTAGCAGATCTTTCAAATTAAATTGGAAGTCATTCAAGGGCCAGGTTCCTTATTAAACTCGGGAAGTGTGTGGCCCCCGAGTGAACAAGTTTTGTCGTACGCAGGGCATATGTTCAGGTCTCGTCGCACTGCCCTTCCTTCCTCCCAGTCTATCCTAAAAACATGTTTTCTATACAGCAAATGATCATTCGAAGAATGAACTATTTTTTCATCAGCTTTCCTACACTGTAAATGATCTTTCCCGGGGGAAGGGGGAAAGAAATGCTTAACGCACCGAGCACATCTTTCACTGACCAGGAGAAAAACTATTTTAGAATATATACTGAGAGACCTATATTTTTGGATGATATCATGATCATTTGGATTGTGCTTGAAACAAATCAGAGGGTTATCTTTTAGGCTTTGAAATCAGGGCGAGCCATCAGCTGCAGTAAGCTTGGAACATGTTCCTCTGGCCATGAATACTTACACAGTCTATGTTCTAAGGCTTTGCGTTTATTAAACATCAGAGAGATTTCTTGTTTTCTTTCTTGGACGTGAGAATCTGTCATTGTCCTTTGAAGTGTAGAGAGGTTCGGATTTTACCCGGAAGTGCATCGCGGTGGTCATTTTGAAGGGCGCGACACGTAATATTTCCGAACTATTCAGTGGAAAATAACTATGATGGCTAGGAAAAACACCGTGAGTCTTTAGATAAGAAGTCCTTACGTCGGTATAAGGTGTAAACAGCCGTAATTGGATGTAAGGATCGTAGAAGATCGACAAGTCTGATTGGCAGAGACCACAACATCTCATACCTGGACTATTTATTGTATTTTTAAACCTCTATTTATAATAATACAATCAAAGAAATAATAGTAATCAAAACAAGTACAGAAACAGTACAAAACAGCGCCAGGGGTTTGAAAACTCAATAAAGGATCTGAGCCGAGGATGTCGTTGTGGCTTGTGCAGCCCTTTGAGACACTCCGAATGATTGATTGATTGATTGAGAGCAACTAAAGAAGAATGCAAAATATATATGTGTAAAGCCATATGCTCACACAAGTTCCGTAAATAATCCACATTTGGAGCACAGCATCATAGTTTTCACGGCTTTTTGGTTGTTAGAGGTAGAAAGCGTTTTAAAGTATCAATCAATCCCTAAATCACAAGTGTCTCAAAGGGCTGAACAAGCCACAAACGACATCCTCGGTACAGAGCCCACATCAGGGCAAGGAAAAACTCACCCCAGTGGGACGTCGATGTGAATGACTATGAGAAACCTTGGAGGGGACCGCATATGTGGTCGAAAAGAGACCGAAAGCAATGGATGTCGAGTGGGTCTGACGTAATATTGTGAAAGTCCAGTCCATAGTGGATCCAACATATCAGCGAAAGTCCAGTCCATAGTGGATCCAACATATCAGTGAAAGTCCAGTCCATAGTGGATCCAACATAATCGTGAGAGTCCAGTCCATAGTGGATCCAACATATCAGCGAAAGTCCAGTCCATAGTGGATACAACATAATAGTGAGAGTCCAGTTCATAGTGGATCCAACATAATAGTGAGAGTCCAGTCCATAGTGGATCTAACATAATAGTGAGAGTCCAGTCCATAGTGAATCTAACATAATAGTGTGATAGTCCAGTCCATAGTGTGGCCAGCAGGAGACCATCCCGAGCAGAGACGGGTCAGCAGCGCAGAGATGTCCCCAACCGATGCACAGGCGAGTGGTCCACCCCAGGTCCCGACTCTGGACAGCCAGCACTTCATCCATGGCCACCGGACCTGTGTAACTCCCCCTCCACAAGGGAAAGTGGGGCAGAGGAGAAAAGAAAAGAAACGGCAGATCAACTGGTCTAAAAGGGAGGTCTATTTAAAGGCTAGAGTATACAAATGAGTTTTAAGATGGGACTTAAATGCCTCTACTGAGGTAGCATCTCTAACTGTTACCGGGAGGGCATTCCAGAGTACTGGAGCCCCAATAGAAAACGCTCTATAGCCCGCAGACTTTTTTTGGGCTCTGGGAATCACTAATGAAGCTGGAGTTCTTTGAACGCAGATTTCTTGCCGGGACAATACAATCGGCAAGATAGGATGGAGCTAGACCGTGTAGTATTTTATACGTAAGTAGTAAAACCTTAAAGTCACTAGTTTTATAATACACCTCACGGTGCAACATGGACACATCATCAGTGATTCTCCCGGGGTCATAGGGTGTTTCGGGTCTTAATCAAACATCCTCACCCGGGCGACCCAGCCGAGGGTGATCAGTCCCTCGACTTGTGTCCAGGTAGTGCTCTACGCCACGCGTCCCCGGTGGTGCTTGGAGGTTCTGGGCACTGTGGGGAGTGTCCGGGCCTGGATCCTCCTCTGTCTCATCAGGTGCCGTACAGGGTACTAGCACTGTGCGTTGCACCACGGGTTTCCCTAGGCAGCCTATCTTGGTCTGATGTATCTTCAGGGTTTTTCGTAGCGCTGTATGGGTGCTCCCTTGCGAGAGCTGCAGCTTGGGATGCTACCCCTCCCTGCCCCGGTTGCCGTCTTTCCGGGCTGTCAACTGTCTCTCCAGTTGTCACCACTCTTTCGGGGTTGTCATCCAGCCTCTTCCTGGAAGTCAATGGCGATGCCATACTAGACTAGTTTTATAATACACCTCACGGTACAACCTGGACACGTCATCAGTGATTCTCCTGGGGTCATAGGGTGTTTCGGGTCTTAATCAAACACCCTCACCCGGGCGACCCAGCCGAGGGTGATCAGTCCCTCGACTTGTGGCACTGTGGGGAGTGTCCGGGCCTGGATCCTCCTCCGTCTCATCAGGGGGGGGTTTGGGGCCATGGAGGCCGGCTGCCGCTATAAAGCGCTACTCAGCCGCCCATAACCCCGAAGAGGAATTAAGCAGTGGTGAAGGCGTTGATTGGGGGAGGGGCGGGTGAGTGCATGTATGCCCAATTAACTTGGGGCCGATCTCAAAGTTCGACACCAGGTGTTATTGGAAAAAAAAGGAAGGTCAAAAGCATCCATCGTTGAGGAGTCCTTGGGGGAGTTTTTCAGAACAGCCTGATCCTGATAGCATCAAGGCCATTCGAGGGAGTCAAATCGTAGATTAAGATGGTGTTTTCTTCCAGCAGTCAAAACAATGACATTCCTGCTCTGTGTGTCCGTGCTGGATCTCTCAAGTTCAATTTAATTCTTCCCTCTCAGCAAGCTTCTCCATGATGAGATCCATTTTGCGCTTCAAAACAGAAATCGCCACAGTCTGTGTTCCCACAGCCCGGCCCAATCCTTCCATTGCGACGAACAGCCGTTGGGCTCCTTGAGTGGCTCCCATCGTCTTCCGAATTTGACGATACACCAGAGCAATGCCCAGCCCAAGCAGCAGGTGCCCCGCGATCACGATTCCAAATAGGTAGATGTCTTCCACGTCCTCGGTGGAAAGGACTGAGAGGCACATGATTCTCCATTCGTCCCAAGAGTCTCTCACATACCCCGCAGCAATGGTTCCATCAGGGCAGCCAGGCTCCCCAGAACCTCTTTTCCTCGTCGAAAAGACTTTGTCAATTGCGTCGAGAGTCCAGCTGACCATATCCATCTTTGAAGTTTCTATTTGAGGACAGCGCAAAGAAAGAGGCTTTAAAAAGGTTCAGACAGGACAAGGACACGAAGAAAGCAAGCAGGGAAGGGGGGAGCGGAGAAAAATGCGACCGCCCTCACCAAGAGGCAAAACAGATATATATATATATATATATATATATATATATATATATATGTATATGTATATACTGTGTATATATATTGCATTCTATTTTAGTTAGTTTGAGTTTACAACCCCCTGGTGCTGATTTGTACTGTTGTTGTACTTATTTTGATTATTATTATTTCTCGATTGTTTGTAAATGTCGCAAATTATAAATAAAGGTTTATAAAATACCTCTGTAAAAGTACCTCTGGATTGGCAGACCGGGGTGGTGGTTCCTCTCTTTAAGAAGGGGAACCGGAGGGTGTGTTCCAACTATCGTGGGATCACACTCCTCAGCCTTCCCGGTAAGGTCTATTCGGGTGTACTGGAGAGGAGGCTACGCCGGATAGTCGAACCTCGGATTCAGGAGGAACAGTGTGGTTTTCGTCCTGGTCGTGGAACTGTGGACCAGCTCTATACTCTCGGCAGGGTCCTTGAGGGTGCATGGGAGTTTGCCCAACCAGTCTACATGTGCTTTGTGGACTTGGAGAAGGCATTCGACCGTGTACCCCGGGAAGTCCTGTGGGGAGTGTTCAGAGAGTATGGGGTATCGGACTGTCTGATTGTGGCGGTCCGCTCCCTGTATGATCAGTGCCAGAGCTTGGTCCGCATTGCTGGCAGTAAGTCGGACACGTTTCCAGTGAGGGTTGGTCTCCGCCAGGGCTGCCCTTTGTCACCGATTCTGTTCATAACCTTTATGGACAGAATTTCTAGGCGCAGTCAAGGCGTTGAGGGGATCTGGTTTGGTGGCTGCAGAATTAGGTCTCTGCTTTTTGCAGATGATGTGGTCCTGATGGCTTCATCTGGCCAAGATCTTCAGCTCTCGCTGGATCGGTTCGCAGCCGAGTGTGAAGCGACTGGGATGGGAATCAGCACCTCCAAGTCCGAGTCCATGGTTCTCGCCTGGAAAAGGGTGGAGTGCCATCTCCGGGTTGGGGAGGAGATCTTGCCCCAAGTGGAGGAGTTCAAGAACCTCGGAGTCTTGTTCACGAGTGAGGGAAGAGTGGATTGTGAGATCGACAGGCGGATCGGTGCGGCGTCTTCGGTAATGCGGACGCTGTATCGATCCGTTGTGGTGAAGAAGGAGCTGAGCCGGAAGGCAAAGCTCTCGATTTACCGGTCGATCTACGTTCCCATCCTCACCTATGGTCATGAGCTTTGGGTTATGACTGAAAGGACAAGATCACGGGTACAAGCGGCCGAAATGAGTTTCCTCCGCCGGGTGGCGGGGCTCTCCCTTAGAGATAGGGTGAGAAGCTCTGTCATCCGGGGGGAGCTCAAAGTAAAGCCGCTGCTCCTCCACATGGAGAGGAGCCAGATGAGGTGGTTCGGGCATCTGGTCAGGATGCCACCCGAACGCTCCCTAGGGAGGTGTTTAGGGCACGTCCGACCGGTAGGAGGCCACGGGGAAGACCCAGGACACGTTGGGAAGACTATATATCCCGGCTGGCCTGGGAACGCCTCGGGTAGTGGCTGGGGAGAGGGAAGTCTGGGCTTCCCTGCTTAGGCTGCTGCCCCCGCGACCCGACCTCGGATAAGCGGAAGAAGATGGATGGATGGATGGATGGTTTATAAAATAAAATAAAAACAACATATCCACCTTGATGTCCGTGTTCCGTGTGCTAAACAGCCATAAAAAGGATAAGAACCCCAAATGTTTACAAAGTGAATATTGTTTATTATCAATACAACTACTACCAAAGTCGTTGGACTAAACACACCAAGTTAACGCAAATTGAATTTATTTATTTTTGTTTGACCGGAAATGATGGGAGCAAACCAGAAGTCGTCACACGTCACATCTCGGTTGATCGCACCGATCCTTGCTCGTCTTCGCCGCTCACTCTTCTTTTCAGCCGCTTCCGGTCGTCCAGAAATACTCTTGAGGAACGCGATACGAGCTCCTTTTATTCTTTTCCACCTCCATCGTGTCAGTTGTCACCGGCACGCGTCGTCGGTGTTATCAACATTTGCGTTTCGCCCATTTCCGCCCTTCAAAATGGATTTCGGCAATGCATTGTGGGAAATATGTAAACATCCGAACCTCTCTACAGACACGGTGTTCAAGATTATCGGCGACTTTTTTTTTTAACAATAATCAAACCATGTTGATTGACACCGCGTCTCACGCGTGGATTTAATCAAACACATTCGCAGGGAAAATAATAATAATAATAATAAATACTTGTTGGCCAGAAGGTACAGATCACAATCACTCCTTTGCAAATGGAACAATGATGGCATTACAAGTCTTTCTTTTATGGTGCCTGAGTGTTATTTTCTTGTATTTTTTTTTTTTTTTTTTTTTAAAGCTGATTAGAATTGTTTGTCCAAGTGTTTTTGTTTGTTTTAACGGTAACCTTACAGAGCCTATACAGAAAAAAATAAGCTATAAATTCTTTTTTTTGTGTGTGTGTGTGCTTCTTACAGAAAAAAAAATACAAATGTTTACAATATGTAATTAACCAAATAGTAAATACACATTTAAGGATCGATCTATCTCTCAAAGTGGCTGTGGTTGATTTGCATATTCTTTATTTCCTCTCATTTTAAACTTGTTTGTCTCGTTAGAACAGTGCTCCCTCGTTTGCATTTGTTTTGTTTTTTTTTTAAACCTGAGCCTTGTGTGTTGCATATTTCCTTGTCAACGTGACGTGTGTCAGGTAACATGTCAGTGAAAATGTAAATCAACATCATAAATGAGGAATGAAGATGTTCTTTTTCCAGTAATTAGAGCAAGAAAGTTTGCTCTTTCATTTCCTGAGTTGTGTGACTTAATAGCAAAGCTGTCAGGTCACCATACTTTCTGCATTATTATGAATCGTGTCGTTAGTGGTTCTCAACCTTTTTTCAGTGATGTACCCCCTGTGAATCTTTTTTTAATTCAAGTACCCCCTAATCAGAGCAAAGCATTTATGGTTGAAAAAAAGAGATAAAAGAAGTAAAATACAGCACTATGTCATCAGTTTCTGATTTATTAAATTGTATACCAGTGCAAAATATTTCTCATTTGTAGTGGTCTTTTTTTGAACTATTTGGAAAAAAAGATTTTTATTTATATTAATAAAGGATTTTTGAATTGTTGCTATTTTTAGAATATTAAAAAAAAATCTCACGTACCCCTTGGCATACCTTCAAGTACCCCCAGGGGTATGCGTACCCCTATTTGAGAACCACTGCACTAAGCTATCCACACCATTGGTGATCAGAGGGAGCACTTTTGACCCAGACAGTAGCATCCTATTTGTTGTTTTTGTCCAACCCCAAAATGTATTAAAAAAAAAATGTTTTCCTCTCGCGTTTCCCTTCCTTTTATCCGCAATTTTCCTCACTTGTATGGTGTAAAAGTTGCTTCACGGTTGTCTTCATTCACACAGGTACTCTTTCATCTGTACGGTTCTCTCTGATGCAAATGATTTTAAAAGACAATAAAATATACAGTATATTAAAAAAAATATTAAAAAATAGGGGTCTGGTTTTTGTCTGGTTTTATTGAAATGTCCAGCAGGGGGCGACTTCATCCATTTCAACGCTGCTGTTTGTACAGTGTGAACACTTCTCAGGGGACAACAATCATTTTCCAAACCTAAGTTAAGTTTAAAAGCAAGATTGCTGAACTTTAAGAGGGGAGTGTATCATACAGCATCTGCCACACAAAAGCCCTCAAATTAAGCCAAAAAAAAATCACTTTGTACAAACCCCGTTTCCATATGAGTTGGGAAATTGTGTTAAATATAAACGGAATACAATGATTTGCAAATCCTTTTCAACCCATATTCAATTGAATGCACTACAAAGACAACATATTTGATGTTCAAACTCATAAACTTTATTTTTTTGTGCAAATAATAATTAACTTAGAATTTCATGGCTGCAACACGTGCTAAAGTAGTTGGGAAAGGGCATGTTCACCACTGTGTTACATGGCCTTTTCTTTTAACAACACTCAAACGATTGGGAACTGAGGAAACTAATTGTTGAAGCTTTGAAAGTGGAATTCTTTCCCATTCTTGTTTTATGTAGAGCTTCAGTCGTTCTCCGCTGTCATATTTTACGCTTCATAATGCGCCACACATTTTCGATGGGAGACAGGTCTGGACTGCAGGCGGGCTAAGAAAGTACCCGCACTCTTTTTTTTTTACAAAGCCACGCTTTTGTAACACGCGCTGAATGTGGCTTGGCATTGTCTTGCTGAAATAAGCAGGGGCGTCCATGAAAAAGACGGCGCTTAGATGGCAGCATATGTTGTTCCAAAACCTGTATGTACCTTTCAGCATTAATGAACTTCACACATGTGTAAGTTGCCCATGTCTTGGGCGCTAATGCACCCCCATACCATCACAGATGCTGGCTTTTCAACTTTGCGTCGATTACAGTCTGGATGGTTCGCTTCCCCTTTGGTCCGGATGACACGATGTCGAATATTTCCAAAAACAATTTGAAATGTGGACTCGTCAGACCACAGAACACTTTTCCACTTTGCATGAGTCCATCTTAGATGAGCTCAGGCCCAGCAAAGCCGACGGCGTTTCTGGGTGTTGTTGATAAACGGTTTTCGCCTCGCATAGGAGAGTTTTAATTTGCACTTACAGATGTAGCGACCAACTGTAGTTACTGACAGTGGTTTTCTGAAGTGTTCCTGAGCCCATGTGGTGATATCCTTTACACACTGATGTCGCTTTTTGATGCAGTACCGCCTGAGGGATCGAAGGTCCGTAATATCATCGCTTACGTGCAGTGATTTCTCCAGATTCTCTGAACCCTTTGATGATATTACGGACCGTAGATGGTGAAATCCCTAAATTCCTTGCAATAGCTGGTTGAGAAATGTTGTTCTTAAACTGTTCAACAATTTTCTCACGCATTTGTTGACAAAGTGGTGACCCTCGCCCCATCCTTGTTTGTGAATGACTGAGCATTTCATGGAATCTACTTTTATACCCAATCATGGCACCCACCTGTTCCCAATTAGCCTGTTCACCTGTGGGACGTTCCAAATAAGTGTTTGATGAGCATTCCTCAACTTTATCAGTCTTTTTTGCCACTTGTGCCAGCTTTTTTTGGAACATGTTACAAGGCATCAAATTCCAAATGAGCTAATATTTGCAAAAAATAACCGTTTCTCAGTGTGAACATTAAATATCTTGTCTTTGCAGTCTATTCAATTGAATATAAGTTGAAAAGGATTTGCAAATCATTGTATTCTGTTTGTATTTACCATTTACACAACGTGCCAACTTCACTGCTTTTGGGGTTTGTATTAAAACTGCTGTGATATGAAAAGGAGTAGGATTAAATAAGCTCTGCTTCTTCCTACTCCTTTTCGGACGCGCTGTAATGAAACAAGTGGAACTATGTGATGCGATGTACGCATGTTCCAAATAAACAGCTACAAGTGACGTAGTTTACGTCATCCGGCCAACAGCCAATCAAACACGAGTTTCCGTAAAAACCAGGAATTGCTCTGCGGGCTTGATATAAAGTTGTTTGTTCAGCAGCTGTTTGGCGCTCGTAAACCTGAAGAAGAGCAGCGTGTGGAAGATGAAGATGAAGATGTCTTCGCTGCTCATGTTCACCTTTAGTTGTGTCTTAATGTTCACTTTGTCGTCCTCCTGCTCCCAAACGCCATCACTGTGGTGCTCGTCTCGAGAGGTGGCGGTCACGTGCCGGGTGAGCATGATTCATCACTTTTTCCCCTCCCCCAAACACGTAAGAAATATAACACAACTATCATTAAATCAACAACTAAGTATTACAAATGTCACTTCGAACGTTTTTGTTTTCCTACGAGCGAGCAATTAGTTACATAAACGATCCTCCGCACTTGACGTCAATTACTGAAATGTATCACACCTGTAGCTAATTAGGCTAACAGCAACCCCGACTTATTTTTGATGTATTTTACATAACATTTAATTAAATATGTTCATTTATAGGCATACTGTAACATTTTTTAACCAAGTACCACCTCAGAAAGTACTTGGCTATTATTCAAGTACCACCATAATGACAACATTAAAATACAGTAGTGTAGTAGACCCAAGTATTCATTAAGTACCACCATAATGACAACATTAAAATACAGTAGTGTAGTAGACCCAAGTATTCATTAAGTACCACCATAGTGACATTAAAATACAGTAGTGTAGTAGGCCTAAGTATTCATTAAGTACCACCATAATGACAACATTAAAATACAGTAGTGTAGCAGACCCAAGTATTCATTAAGTACCACCATAATGACATCATTAAAATACAGTAGTGTAGTAGACCCAAGTATTCATTAAGTACCACCATAGTGACAACTTTAAAATACAGTAGTGTAGTAGACCTAAGTATTCATTAAGTTCCACCAGAATAACATTAAAATACAGTAGTGTAGTAGACCCAAGTATTCATTAAGTACCACCATAGTGACCAACATTAAAATACAGTAGTGTAGTAGACCCAAGTGTTCATTAAGTACCACCATAGTGACAACATTACAATACAGTAGTGTAGTAGACCTAAGTATTCATTAAGTACCACCATAGTGACAACATTAAAATGCAGTAGTGTAGTGGACCTAAGTATTCATTAAGTACCACCAGAATAACAACATTAAAATACAGTAGTGTAGTAGACCTAAGTATTCATTAAGTACCACCATAGTGACATCATTAAAATACAGTAGTTAGTAGACCTAAGTATTCATTAAGTACCACCATAATGACAACATTAAAATACAGTAGTGTAGTAGACCCAAGTATTCATTAAGTACCACCATAGTGACATTGAAATACAGTAGTGTAGTAGGCCTAAGTATTCATCAAGTACCACCATAATGACATCATTAAAATACAGTAGTGTAGTAGACCCAAGTATTCATTAAGTACCACCATAATGACAACATTAAAATACAGTAGTGTAGTAGACCCAAGTATTCATTAAGTACCACCATAGTGACAATGTTAAAATACAGTAGTGTAGTAGGCCCAAGTATTCATTAAGTACCACCATAGTGACAACATTAAAATACAGTAGTGTAGTAGACCTAAGTATTCATTAAGTACCACCATAGTGACAACATTAAAATACAGTAGTGTAGTAGACCTAAGTATTCATTAAGTACCACCATAATGACAACATTATAAATGATCACATTAATCATGAACACACTTGGATTAATTACAATAAATGATCACATTAATCATGAACACACTTGGATTAATTACAATAAATGATCACATTAATCATGAACACACTTGGATTAATTGCAATAAATGATCGCATTAATCATGAACACACTTGGATTAATTACAATAAATGATCACATTAATCATGAACACACTTGGATTAATTACAATAAATGATCACATTAATCATGAACACACTTGGATTAATTGCAATAAATGATCGCATTAATCATGAACACACTTGGATTAATTACAATAAATGATCACATTAATCATGAACACACTTGGATTAATTACAATAAATGATCACATTAATCATGAACACACTTGGATTAATTGCAATAAATTATCACATAAATCATTAACACACTTGGATTAATTACAATAAATGATCGCATTAATCATGAACACACGTGGATTAATTACAATAAATGATCGCATTAATCATGAACACACTTGGATTAATTACAATAAATGATCGCATTAATCATGAACACACTTGGATTAATTACAATAAATGATCACATTAATCATGCACACACTTGGATTAATTACAATAAATGATCACATTAATCATGCACACACTTGGATTAATTACAATAAATGATCACATTAATCATGCACACACTTGGATTAATTACAATAAATGATCACATTAATCATGAACACACTTGGATTAATTACAATAAATGATCACATTAATCATGCACACACTTGGATTAATTACAATAAATGATCACATTAATCATGAACACACTTGGATTAATTACAATAAATGATCACATTAATCATGAACACACTTGGATTAATTACAATAAATGATCACATTAATCATGAACACACTTGGATTAATTACAATAAATGATCACATTAATCATGAACACACTTGGATTAATTGCAATAAATTATCACATAAATCATTAACACACTTGGATTAATTACAATAAATGATCGCATTAATCATGAACACACGTGGATTAATTACAATAAATGATCGCATTAATCATGAACACACTTGGATTAATTACTTTTTTTTTTTTTATTTATTTATTTTTTTTTTTTTATGTCCTGTCCAGCTTCTCAGGCAAATCAT
Organism: Nerophis lumbriciformis; assembly: GCF_033978685.3. Taxonomy (NCBI): domain Eukaryota; kingdom Metazoa; phylum Chordata; class Actinopteri; order Syngnathiformes; family Syngnathidae; genus Nerophis; species Nerophis lumbriciformis. The sequence goes on from NC_084550.2 coordinate 67,717,742, forward strand.
ATAGTTGATGTAGATGCCCATGTCGGCTGTTCAGATTTACTTTACAAAAGAGAAGTGTAGGATACTTCTCTTGTTGCCTTATTTGTATTTGACTTTATTAAATGTATTTATATTATCATTTAGTGCAGCCGGGCCGGAGCAGGAGGGGATAGAAAGAGAAAAAAAAAGAAGACAGAGGGGGAAATTGTGGGGACAAGAGGGGGATTAGACAGAGAGACAAAAACAACAACAGCAAACAACAACAACAACACTTGGATTAATTACAATAAATGATCACATTAATCATGCACACACTTGGATTAATTACAATAAATGATCACATTAATCATGAACACACTTGGATTAATTACAATAAATGATCACATTAATCATGAACACACTTGGATGAATTACAATACATTATCACATTAATCATGCACACACTTGGATTAATTACAATAAATGATCACATTAATCATGAACACACTTGGATTAATTACAATAAATGATCACATTAATCATGAACACACTTGGATTAATTACAATAAATGATCACATTAATCATGAACACACTTGGATTAATTACAATAAATGATCACATTAATCATGCACACACTTGGATTAATTACAATAAATGATCACATTAATCATGAACACACTTGGATGAATTACAATAAATGATCACATTAATCATGAACACACTTGGATGAATTACAATAAATGATCACATTAATCATGAACACACTTGGATGAATTGTGCAAGGCTAAATGTGTCCCACCAAAGGCTGGAATTCATGTGCATATTTTCTGGCTAAATGTATTTCAATGTTTTCATTTTGACATAAAAAAATGACTGCATATTAGAGCTGGGAATCTTTGACCTCCTCATGATCTGATTTGATTCTTGGAGGGATGATTTCAGTCAGAATCGATTCTCGATTAAACACAATTCTCATGATATTGTTTGGTATTTAAATGACAATAAAACATTGTCAAAACTGGTTACAAGTTGCAAAAGAATCCTCTTGGCAGCTGATGTACGACTTATATGCACAGTGTTGTAAAATGTTGTTTACATAAATCACAGAATGTTAATACAAGACATAAAATAGAGCAACTCCAACCCTCCCAGCCCTAATTAAAACCTTCCAGTGCTCATCATTACCAAGTATTAGTGTGGTTCTATAGAGGAACCATTTTCATTTGTGGGATCATCTTGTGTTTAGTGATCCTGAATAATGTATCATAGTTTAGGGGTCGTGAATAATGTATCATAGTTTAGGGGTTGTAAATAATGTATCATAGTTTAGGGAAGCAGAAACATGTGACAAACTTTCAGTTCCACTCAGGAGATGACAAACACTTACTTGCATTGTGTTGGTATTAACTCTACTTTAGACTCTTTATGCCAGCAGTAACATAGGAAGTCTGCATAACTTCAACAAGTGATATATTAACGTAACTTAAACAAGTACTATATTAACTTAACTTAAACAAGTGATGTATTAACTTAACTTAAACAAGTGCTATATTAACTTAAACAAGTGATATATTAACTTAAACACGTGATGTATCAAATTAACTTAAACAAGTGCTATATTAACTTAAACAAGTGCTATGTTAACTTAACTTAAACAGGTGCTATATTAACTTAAACAAGTGCTATATTAACTTAACTTAAAGAAATGCTATATTACCTTAAACACGTTCTATATTAACATAACTTAAACAAGTCATATATTAACTTAAACAAGTGATAAATTAACTTAAATGTTATATTAACTTAACTTAAACAAGTGATAAATTAACTTAAATGTTATGTTAACTTAACTTAAACAAGTGATATATTAACTTAATTTCAACAAGTGATATATTAACTTAATTTCAACAAGTGATATATTAACTTAAACAAGTGCTATATTAACTTAACTTAAACAAATGCTATATTAACATAACTTAAACAAGTGATATGTTAACTTAAACACCTGATATATTAACATAACTTAAACAAGTGCTTTATTAACTTAACTTAAACATGTGCTATATTAACTTAAACAAATGCTATATTAACATAACTTAAACAAGTGATATATTAACTTAACTTAAACAAGTGCTATATTAACTTAACTTAAACAAGTGCTATATTAACTTAACTTACAAAGGTGCTATATTAACTTAAACACGTGATATATTAACTTAACTTAAACAGGTGTTATATTAACTTAAACACATGATAAATTAACTTAACTAAACAGGTGCTATATTAACTTAAACAAGTGCTATATTAACTTAACTTAAACAGGTGCTATATTAACTTAAACAAGTGCTATATTAACTTAACTTAAACAGGTGCTATATTAACTTAAACAGGTGCTGTATTAACTTAAACAAGTGCTATATTAACTTAACTTAAACAGGTGCTATATTAACTTAACTTCAACAAGTGCTGTATTAATTTAAACAAGTTCTATATTAACTTAACTTAAATAAGTGCTATCTTAACATAAATAAGTGCTATATTAACTTAACTTCAACAAGTGATATATTAACGTAACTTAAACAAGTACTATATTAACTTAACTTAAACAAGTGATGTATTAACTTAACTTAAACAAGTGCTATATTAACTTAAACAAGTGATATATTAACTTAAACACGTGATGTATCAAATTAACTTAAACAAGTGCTATATTAACTTAAACAAGTGCTATATTAACTTAACTTAAACAGGTGCTATATTAACTTAAACAAGTGCTATATTAACTTAACTTAAAGAAATGCTATATTACCTTAAACACGTTCTATATTAACATAACTTAAACAAGTCATATATTAACTTAAACAAGTGATAAATTAACTTAAATGTTATATTAACTTAAACAAGTGATAAATTAACTTAAATGTTATATTAACTTAACTTAAACAAGTGATATATTAACTTAATTTCAACAAGTGATATATTAACTTAATTTCAACAAGTGATATATTAACTTAAACAAGTGCTATATTAACTTAACTTAAACAAATGCTATATTAACATAACTTAAACAAGTGTTATGTTAACTTAAACACCTGATATATTAACATAACTTAAACAAGTGCTTTATTAACTTAACTTAAACATGTGCTATATTAACTTAAACAAATGCTATATTAACATAACTTAAACAAGTGATATATTAACTTAACTTAAACAAGTGCTATATTAACTTAACTTACAAAGGTGCTATATTAACTTAAACACGTTATATATTAACTTAACTTAAACAGGTGTTATATTAACTTAAACACATGATAAATTAATTTAACTAAACAGGTGCTATATTAACTTAAACAAGTGCTATATTAACTTAACTTAAACAGGTGCTATATTAACTTAAACAAGTGCTATATTAACTTAACTTAAACAGGTGCTATATTAACTTAAACAGGTGCTGTATTAACTTAAACAAGTGCTATATTAACTTAACTTAAACAGGTGCTATATTAACTTAACTTCAACAAGTGCTGTATTAATTTAAACAAGTTCTATATTAACTTAACTTAAATAAGTGCTATCTTAACATAAATAAGTGCTATATTAACTTAACTTCAACAAGTGCTATATTAACTTAACTTAAACAATTGCTATATTAACTTAACTTCAACAAGTGCTATATTAACTTAACTTCAACAAGTGCTATATTAACTTAACTTAAACAAGTGCTATATTAACGTAACTTAAACAGGTGCTATATTAACTTAACTTCAACAAGTGCTGTATTAATTTAAACAAGTGATATATTAACTTAACTTAAATAAGCGCTATATTAACTTATATATATATATATATATATATATATATATATTAACTTAACTTAAATAAGCGCTATATTAACTTCCTGCGATGAGGTGGCGACTTGTCCAGTGTGTACCCCGCCTTCCGCCCGATTGTAGCTGAGATAGGCTCCAGCATTCCCCGCGACCCCGAAAGGGATAAGCGGTAGAAAATGGATGGATGGATGGATATATTAACTTCACTTCAACAAGTGCTACATTAACTTAAACAAGTGCTATATTAATTTAACTTAAACAGGTGCTATATTAACTTAACTTCAACAAGTGCTACATTAACTTCAACAAGTGCTATATTAACTTAACTTAAACAAGTGCTATATTACCTTAACTTAAACAGGTGCTATATTAACTTAACTTCAACAAGTGCTATATTAACTTAACTTAAACAAGTGCTATATTAACGTAACTTAAACAGGTGCTATATTAACTTAACTTCAACAAGTGCTGTATTAATTTAAACAAGCGCTATATTAACTTAAACAGGTGCTATATTAACTTAACTTCAACAAGTGCTATATTAACTTAACTTCAACAAGTGCTACATTAACTTCAACAAGTGCTATATTAACTTAACTTAAACAAGTGCTATATTAATTTAACTTAAACAGGTGCTATATTAACTTAACTTCAACAAGTGCTATATTAACTTAACTTCAACAAGTGCTACATTAACTTCAACAAGTGCTACAATAACTTAAACAAGTGCTATATTAATTTAACTTAAACAGGTGCTATATTAACTTAACTTCAACAAGTGCTACATTAACTTAACTTCAACAAGTGCTACATTAACTTCAACAAGTGCTATATTAACTTAAACAAGTGCTATATTAATTTAACTTAAACAGGTGCTATAATAACTTAACTTCAACAAGTGCTATATTAACTTCAACAAGTGCTACATTAACTTCAACAAGTGCTATATTAACTTAACCTAAACAAGTGCTATATTAATTTAACATAAACAGGTGCTATATTAACTTAACTTCAACAAGTGCTACATTAACTTAACTTCAACAAGTGCTACATTAACTTCAACAAGTGCTATATTAACTTAAGCAAGTGCTATATTAATTTAACTTAAACAGGTGCTATATTAACTTCAACAAGTGCTATATTAACTTCAACAAGTGCTACATTAACTTCAACAAGTGCTATATTAACTTAACTTAAACAAGTGCTATATTAATTTAACATAAACAGGTGCTATATTAACTTAACTTCAACAAGTGCTATATTAACTTAACTTCAACAAGTGCAATATTAACTTAACTTCAACAAGTGCTACATTAACTTAACATAAACAGGTGCTATATTAACTTAAGTTCAACAAGTGCTATATTAACTTAAGTTCAACAGGTGCTATATTAACTTAAGTTCAACAAGTGCTATATTAACTTAAGTTCAACAAGTGCTATATTAACTTAAGTTCAACAAGTGCTATATTAACTTAAGTTCAACAAGTGCTATATTAACTTAAGTTCAACAGGTGCTATATTAACTTAAGTTCAACAAGTGCAATATTAACTTAACTTCAACAAGTGCTACATTAACTTAACATAAACAGGTGCTATATTAACTTAAGTTCAACAGGTGCTATATTAACTTAAGTTCAACAAGTGCTATATTAACTTAAGTTCAACAAGTGCTATATTAACTTAAGTTCAACAAGTGCTATATTAACTTAAGTTCAACAAGTGCTATATTAACTTAAGTTCAACAGGTGCTATATTAACTTAAGTTCAACAGGTGCTATATTAACTTAAGTTCAACAAGTGCTATATTAACTTAAGTTCAACAGGTGCTATATTAACTTAAGTTCAACAAGTGCTATATTAACTTAAGTTCAACAAGTGCTATATTAACTTAAGTTCAACAAGTGCTATATTAACTTAAGTTCAACAAGTGCTATATTAACTTAAGTTCAACAAGTGCTATATTGCCACAGTGTCACCACCACATGACTTCCACGTGCACTCCTGATGTTGTTGTTCTTCTGCAGGTTTTGAAAAGGTGTCTTGATGCCAACCTGACTCGGTCACAGCAGACAGCAGAAGTTGTCAAGCTGGAGGTTTACTATGAGAGTCTTTGTCCAGACTGCATCTTTTACATCACACAGGTGCTCTACCCCACCTGGCTGCTTCTGCAGGACATCTTCTCAGTCAGCCTGCTCCCCTTTGGGAATGCTCAGGTACTCATGTCACACATCTGCTGGAGTGGGTACGTCCCCGCCATTCCTTTTTTGTTTGGAATAGACAAATAGTTTTACTAACCCCGTTTCCATATGAGTTGGGAAATTGTGTTAGATGTAAATGTAAACGGAATACAATGATTTGCAAATCCTTTTCAACCCATATTCAGTTGAATATGCTACAAAGACAACATATTTGATGTTCAAACTGATAAAAAAAAAAAATTTAACTTTAGAATTTGATGCCAGCAACATGTGACAAAGAAGTTGGGAAAGGTGGCAATAAATACTGATAAAGTTGAGGAATGCTCATCAAACACTTTTTTGGAACATCCCACAGGTGAACAGGCAAATTGGGAACAGGTGGGTGCCATGATTGGGTATAAAAGTAGATTCCATGAAATGCTCAGTCATTCACAAACAAGGATGGGGCGAGGGTCACCACTTTGTCAACAAATGCGTGAGCAAATTGTTGAACAGTTTAAGAAAAACCTTTCTCAACCAGCTATTGCAAGGAATTTAGGGATTTCACCATCTACGGTCCGTAATATCATCAAAGGGTTCAGAGAATCTGGAGAAATCACTGCACGTAAGCAGCTAAGCCCGTGACCTTCCATCCCTCAGGCTGTACTGCATCAACAAGTGACATCAGTGTGTAAAGGATATCACCACATGGGCTCAGGAACACTTCAGAAACCCACTGTCAGTAACTACAGTTGGTCGCTACATCTGTAAGTGCAAGTTAAAACTCGAAAACCGTTTATCAACAACACCCAGAAACGCTGTCGGCTTCGCTGGGCTTGAGCTCATCAAAGATGGACTGATGCAAAGTGTAAAAGTGTTCTGTGGTCTGACGAGTCCACATTTCAAATTGTTTTTGGAAACTGTGGACGTCGTGTCCTCCGGACCAAAGAGGAAAAGAACCATCCGGATTGTTATAGGCGCAAAGTGTAAAAGCCAGCATGTGTGATGGTATGGGGGTGTATTAGTGCCCAAGACATGGGTAACTTACACATCTGTGAAGGCACCATTAATGCTGAAAGGTACATACAGGTTTTGGAGCAACATATGTTGCCATCCAAGCAACGTTACCATTGACGCCCCTGCTTATTTCAGCAAGACAATGCCAAGCCACGTGTTACATCAACGTGGCCTCATAGTAAAAGAGTGTGGGTACTAGACTGGCCTGCCTGTAGTCCAGACCTGTCTCCCATTGAAAATGTGTGGCCCATTATGAAGCCTAAAATAGCACAATGGAGACCCCCGGACTGTTGAACAACTTAAGCTGTACATCAAGCAAGAATGGGAAAGAATTCCACCTGAGAAGCTTCAAAAATGTGTCTCCTCAGTTCCCAAACGTTTACTGAGTGCTGTTAAAAGGAAAGGTGATGTAACACAGTGGTGAACATGCCCTTTCCCAACTACTTTGGCACGTGTTGCAGCCATGAAATTCTAAGTTAATTATTATTTGCAAAAAAAAAATTAAGTTTATGAGTTTGAACATCAAATATGTTGTCTTTGTAGCATATTCAACTGAATATGGGTTGAAAAGAATTTGCAAATCATTGTATTCCGTTTATATTTACATCTAACACAATTTCCCAACTCATATGGAAACGGGGTTTGTACATACAAATCCACTCTTCCTCATTTTTGGTTTGAAAATAAACAAAAAACGGATAATGTTATCCATGATCTGTTAACCGATTTTACCAATGTTTTTTAAAATAGAAAATGGGAATTAAAACAAGTGAAAAACTAATTTCTCTTGGACATATGCGTAGATTGCACATGGCAGTGTCTCTTTTCCAGTGATGGGCAAGCTACCTGGAAAATGTAGTAAGCTAAGCTACAAGTTACTCTCCATTAAATGTAGCTAAACTACAAGTTACTCTCCATTAAATGTAGCTAAGCTACAAGTTACTATCCACTAAATGTAACTAAGCTACAAGTTACTCTCCATTAAATGTTGCTATGCTATAAGTTACTCTCCATTAAATGTTGCTAAGCTACAAGTTACTCTCCATTAAATGTAGCAAAGTTACAAGTTACTCTCCATTAAATGTAACTAAGCTACAAGTTACTCCATTAAATGTAACTAAGCTACAAGTTACTCTCCATTAAATGTAACTAAGCAACAAGTTACTCTCCATTAAAGCTACAAGTTACTCTCCATTAAATGTAACTAAGCTACAAGTTACTCTCCATTAAATGTAACTAAGCAACAAGTTACTCTCCATTAAAGCTATAAGTTACTCTCCATTAAATGTTGCTCAAATTTGATGATCTTGTTAAATATAATACATCAATAATCTTATATAAAGCATTTAACAAATTATTGCCGCTTAATCTACGTTTTTTTATAAGACGAGTGCAGGCTCATAACTTGAGAGGCTTTGGATATTTCTCATTGCAGAGAGCTCAAACGTTTTTCTGTGTCTGTATGCGGAGTAAAACTATGGAACAAACTGGACTTGCAACACAAGCAATGCCAAACTGTTAATCGATTTAAACTGTTATACAAATATCGGGTCTGGTTCAATTATAGAGATGAGGGTCTTTAATTTGACCTGCTGTTGTACTCTGTCTCAAAGTGTTAACATGTTAATGTTTCCTTACCATTATTGCTATGTTGTCTATTACCATTGTTGGTATTTTGTCTATTACCATCATTGGTATATTCATTATTCCTACATTGTTGATACAAATTATTGTTACAGTGTAATAATTATTGTTACTAGGGATGTCCGATAATGGCTTTTTGCCGATAGCGGATATTGTCCAACTCTTTAATTACCGATACCGATATCAACCGATATATGCAGTCGTGGAATCAACACATTAATATGCCTAATTTGGACAACCAGGTATGGTGAAGATAAGGTACTTTTTAAAAAAATTAATAAAATCAGATAAATAAAATAAAAACATTTTTTTGAATAAAAAGGAAAGTAAAACAATATAAAAACAGTTACATAGAAACTAGTAATTAATGAAAATGAGTAAAATGAACTGTTAAAGGTTAGTACTATTAGTGGACCAGCAGCACGCACAATCATGTGTGCTTACGGACTGTATCCCTTGCAGACTGTATTGATATATATTGATATATAATGTAGGAACCAGAATATTAATAACAGAAAGAAACAACCGTTTTGTGTGAATGAGTGTAAATGGGGGAGGGAGTTTTTTTGGGTTGGTTCACTAATTGTAAGTGTGTCTTGTGTTTTTATGTTGATTTAATAAAAAAAAAAAAAAAACGATACCGATAATAAAAAAACCCGATTCCGATAATTTCCGATATTACATTTTAACGCATTTATCGGCCGATAATATCAGACATCTCTAATTGTTACCTGTGGTAATGCTACCATGATACAACATTTGTATTATAATCCTTGAACAAAGTAACAGTGAAGCTCAATGGAATAATCACTAAATTGAGAACTGGGGGTGGGATTAAATAAGTTATCTTCTTCCCACTCCCTTTCAGGCAAAACTGGACCATCATGCATTACATACTGTACATTACCTTTTGCATTATATTAATTTATATTATTATATGTTGTCAACCTTGTACTTTTGTTATGGAATTGCCTGAAATAAATGAATAAAAAAATAAAATAAAAAAAGGCAATGTATAGAGACATCCTGGATGAAAACCTTCCCATCCAACCTGAGAGGTTGCAGCAAAGAGGAAAGAGAGAAAGTGCCCAAAGATAGGTGTGCCAAGCTTGTGGCATCATATTCAAAAAGACTTGAGGCTGGAAATGCTGCCAAAGGTGCATCAATTAAGTATTGAGCAAAGGCTGTCAATACTTACGTACATGTGAATGTTGAGGTTTTTTATTTTACTTTTAATACATTTGCAAAAATGTCTTTCTGTTTGATACCGGATAGTCGAACCTCGGATTCAGGAGGAACTGTGTGGTTTTCGTCCTGGTCGTGGAACTGTGGACCAGCTCTATACTCTCGGCAGGGTCCTTGAGGGTGCATGGGAGTTTGCCCAACCAGTCTACATGTGTTTTGTGGACTTGGAGAAGGCATTTGACCGTGTCCCTCGAGAGGTCCTGTGGGGAGTGTTCAGAGAGTATGGGGTATCGGACTGTCTGATTGTGGCAGTCCGCTCCCTGTATGCTCAGTGTCAGAGCTTGGTCCGCATTGCCGGCAGTAAGTCGGACACGTTTCCAGTGAGTGTTGGACTCCGCCAAGGCTGCCCTTTGTCACCCATTCTGTTCATAACTTTTATGGACAGAATTTCTAGGCGCAGTCAAGGCGTTGAGGGGATCTGGTTTGGTGGCTGCAGGATTAGGTCTCTGCTTTTTGCAGATGATGTGGTCCTGATGGCTTCATCTGGCCAGGATCTTCAGCTCTCACTGGATCAGTTCGCAGCCGAGTGTGAAGCGACTGGGACGAGAATCAGCACCTCCAAGTCCGAGTCCATGGTTCTCGCCCGGAAAAGGGTGGAGTGCCATCTCCGGGTTGGGGAGGAGATCTTGCCCCAAGTGGAGGAGTTCAAGTACCTCGGAGTCTTGTTCACGAGTGAGGGAAGAGTGGATCGTGAGATCGACAGGCGGATCGGTGCGGCGTCTTCAGTAATGCGGACGCTGTATCGATCCGTTGTGGTGAAGAAGGAGCTGAGCCGGAAGACAAAGCTCTCAATTTACCGGTCGATCTACGTTCCCATCCTCACCTATGGTCATGAGCTTTGGGTTATGACCGAAAGGACAAGATCACGGGTACAAGCGGCCGAAATGAGTTTCCTCCGCCGGGTGGCGGGGCTCTCCCTTAGAGATAGGGTGAGAAGCTCTGCCATCCGGGGGGAGCTCAAAGTAAAGCCGCTGCTCCTCCACATGGAGAGGAGCCAGATGAGGTGGTTCGGGCATCTGGTCAGGATGCCACCCGAAAGCCTCCCTAAGGAGGTGTTTAGGGCACGTCCGACCGGTAGGAGGCCGCGGGGAAGACCCAGGACACGTTGGGAAGACTATGTCTGTCCCCCGCGACCCGACCTCGGATAAGCGGAAGAAGATGGATGGATGGATGGTCTTTCTGTTTTTTTCTGTCAAGATGGGGTGCTGAGTGTACATTAATGAGAAATAAAATGAACTTTTTTTTATTTTAGCAAATGGCTGCAATGAACCCACGCAGTCACGGGGAGAACATGCAAACTCCACACAGAAAGATTCCGAGCCCGGGATTGAACTCAGGACTACTCAGGACCACCTCCAAAGACATGCACCTGGGGATAAGTTGATTGGCAACACTAAATTGGCCCTAGTGTGTGAATGTGAGTGTGAATGTTGTCTGTCTATCTGTGTTGGCCCTGCGATGAGGTGGCGACTTGTCCAGGGTGTACCCCGCCTTCCGCCCGAATGTAGCTGAGATAGGCTCCAGCGACCCCAAAAGGGACAAGCGGTAGAAAATGGATGGATGGATGGCTGCAATGAAACAGCGAAAAATTAAAGAGCTCTGAAGACTTTCCTTACTCACTGGAGTCCCCTTAATAAATGTTTATTATAAGGGCAAAAATATAGGACCATGTGTATCAGTGGTTAAGAATTGAAATAAAAGCACTAGAGAGAAAATAAATTGCTGTCTAAAATGTTTTTGACCACCAGGAGAAACCTGATGGGAGCAAGTTCATGTTTAAGTGCCAGCATGGAGAACAGGAGTGCCTTGGTAACACGATTCAGGTGAAGTTCCCTAAACACAAACTGAATTATCATGACACTAAATACTAACTTTTTTATCATGTTTATCTCTCTTCTGGTGTTCTCGCGTGTGTAGTAGTAGTTGTCACACTATTACACTGTTGACAAAGTAACATCAATGTACTATTTTCCGAACTATAGAGTGCACTGGTATTCAAGCCGCACCCACTAAATTTCTGAAAAGTATGTTTTTCCATATATGAGCCGCCCCGGACTATAAGCCACAGATATATACGTTGTGAAATAAGTTATTTACGCAGAAAGATTTTGTAAATGTTTATTTACATACCTTAATTGTTTCCAAACGGTGTCTGTAACACGGCAGTAAAACGGCTGATCAAATAAAACAGAAGTCATCGTCATGAACCCACGAGCTGGAGACGCCAGAAGCTTTTAGTGAATTTTTTGAAACTGAAACAATGCAAAAAAAAATGCCATTGTAAGTTGATAATACTAACACAGACACTAAATGTATTAGCATATTAGCTAATGCTAACAATGCTAGCTTCTTTACATTACGATAGCACATACAAATATGCATGAAAACACTTTCACAGACATCACACATGGGACGGTTTACTAATTGTTTTTAGGTATATTGTAAAACTTACAACCGTTGCTTGGAGTGATGAATTAAAAATCCATGTGTAGAGGTTGCCGTCTAGTGGGTTCCTCGGACCACCACACACTGCCACGAGAGCCCGGATTTCAGGGTACAACACTGTTTTATTTTCATAAATGTGGAGAAGCTTTTGCTTTCCAGCAAAATGTCTTTCTCTTTGTTCGTGTCTCTCTCTCTCTCTCTCTGGCTCCCACTCCAACTCCAACAAACGTGTCTCAATCCGGCTGCTGCTAATAAAGGCGACAGGTGATTAGATAACAAGGCCCACCTGGGCCATCTACTCACCTCTTGCTGTCTTCAAGGCCGGTCCTGGCACACCCCGTTCCGCGGCAGGCCCGCAGGCCACGCCCCCCCTCCACACCATGTAAGTAGGAACGCTAAGGACAGCAAAAGATGTAACGGCACTTCTACCTCCGGTTAAAAGCTCAGTCTAAACAGAAAGGCACTACAGCACCTGCAGTGTGCGAACTTGTCCAAAAGATGGCGCTATAGCACAAAAAATAACACACCTCTTCAATGTATTTGCTTGTTTTTTTTAAAACTATTTGCATTATGGCCGTCAGCAAAGAAAAATCCACAAATTAGCTTCACCGTTTTATAAGCCGCAGGGTTCAAAGCGTAGGAAAAAAGTATGGGCTTATAGTCTGGAATTTACAGCATAATTTTTGTCTTGACAGGCGTGTTTACTGAACATGAGTGACAATGCCTTCCTCATCATCTTCTGCATGGAGGCCTCCACAGATGTCATTGCAGCAGCAAAGAGTGTAAGGACAATCTGCTGTTAAAACATTTAATAAATAAAAATAAAATAAAATCACTCCACACCACCTTATTTGGCTTTTATTGTTGTGCCCAGTGTGTTGGCCTTTACAGCCCCCAGTTGAGCTGGGAGCGCCTCATGAGCTGCGTGAATGGCGACGAGGGAAACCAGCTCATGCATCAGAACGCCTTGAAGACCCAAGCCCTGGTTCCTCCTCACCGGTTTGTACCGTGGGTCACCGTCAATGGGGTAAGTCATCTTTATAAGATTATAGAAGTCCTCTCCCTCAACTCTATTTTGGGTGTTATTCTGTGTGTGCCCGCTTAGTGGCCAGCTCCAATAACAAATATAATATTTTTGTTCATATGGATCGTAGGAGCACACGGATGACCTGCAGAGAAAGGCCACAACGTCTCTCTTTACTTTGGTCTGCAGCATGTACAAGGTAAGAAAAAAGCCTGGCGTTGTCTTTTAAGACTTAGACAAACTTTATTGATCCACAAGGGAAATTGTTCCACTCAGTAGCTCAGTTACAAAGGATGGAAACGATAATGCAGGTATAAAGTAGACTAAAAATGTACCATAGTAACAATATAAAATAAAACATATAGAGATGTCCGATAATGGCTTTTTTGCCGATATTCCGATATTGTCCAACGCTTAATTACCGATTCCGATAGCAACCGATATATACAGTCGTGGAATGAACACATAATTATGCCTAATTCTGTTGTGATGCCCCACTGGATGCATTAAACAATGTAACAAGGTTTTCCAAAATAAATCAACTCAAGTTATGGAAAAAAATGCCAACATGGCACTGCCATATTTATTATTGAAGTCACAAAGTGCATTATTTTTTTTAACATGCCTCAAAACAGCAGCTTGGAATTTGGGACATGCTCTCCCTGAGAGAGCATGAGGAGGTTGAGGTGGGTGGGGTGGGGTTTTGGGGTAGGGGGTAGCGGGGGGTGTATATTGTAGCGTCCCGGAAGAGTTAGTGCTGCAAGGGGTTCTGGGTATTTGTTCTGTTGTGTTAATGTTGTGTTACGGTGCGGATTTTCTCCCGAAATTTGTTTGTCATTCTTGTTTGGTGTGGGTTCACAGTGTGGCGCATATTTGTAGCAGTGTTAAAAGTGTTTATACAGCCACCCTCAGTGTGACCTGTATGGCTGTTGACCAAGTATCCTTGCGTTCACTTGTGTGTGTGAAAAGCCGTAGATATTATGTCATACCTGCCAACTACTCCGGTTTTCCCGTAATTAGTACGGTTTTCATCAACCTATTCCGGGTTACGGTTGCAGTGATAAAATATACGGTTTTTCATTAATTAAAAAAAAAAAAAAAAAATTAAGTTTTATTCACGAAATCGCGTAACAACAATGACAATCGACACTGCTTCCCGTAACTTCCTATCGAGCCATTCCGAATGCCATGCGCGAGGCTATTTATAGCACCGCTGCCAAGCACGAGGCACCTGTTGCCATTGTTTCCAAACGAGCGAACGATCATGGAATCAGCCGGAGAAAAATCGCAAACGAGTCTTAAACCGAAAAGAAAACTGCAGTCATTCCGTGAAGAATATTCAAAAGCCTATCCGGGAATAATTATCCGTTCCAAAAAGGGTGAAAACTACGCGAATTGGCGATGTAAAAGACCACGTTGGGACAAAAAAACACAAGTTTAATGCCGTTGCTAGCGATACAAGTGGAAAACTTTCAACGTTTTTCCTCGCCCAAACAGATTCTTTGGATGTGATAAATGCCGAAGTTTTATTTACGGAGGCAATAATTGAGCAAACAAAAAGGTAATGACACCAATGTTATCTATTGGAATTGTTTAGTACTGTTATCCTGTTAAAAGTGTTTATACTATTTATGCTTTCAAGTCCAAGTTGAAGAAATCTTGTTAAATGTTGACAGCATAACTACCAAAATACAGAAGTATGTCCTTGATATTTTTGCAGTGCTATTTCTGTTGAAAAGTTAAAATGATTACATTAGAGATGTGATGTGCCACTTTTCAAGTGTCTGATGGCTTAAATTAATTTTCATTCATTTTTCATATTTTGAATTCTTTTGAAAGGCTTACAAAAAAACTACATTTGAATTGTAATTCCATGCTATTGACAGGACTATTAATTTTAATGAAGTTAGCTTACCATGTTTACAGTATGATAATTGTGATAGAAATGTGAATTTTAGGCACAGAATATTTTTTACAATTGAACAAGGCAGTAGATTATACAAGCTTGGACAGAAAGTTAATAATGACACCAATTTTTTTTTTTATGGAATTGTTTAGTACTGTTTTACCATTTGTTTACTGTAAAAAGTGTTTATACTGTTTATACTTTCAATTAACAAATTGAAGTCTTGTGAAAGGTTGACAGGATAACTGGCATTAACTGTCAAAATAATTTCAAACTATTGAAGTTAGCTTACAGAATAAACATGTCAATCAACCCATATGATTTTTATTTTGAAAAGTCACTGTGACTGATAGAAAAGTGATGGTTTTAGCAACATTTTAACCTGTCTGAATGCTAATAATCATTTTGGACCCTGGCTACTAGGTTTTTCTGATTTCAAAAGTTGGCAGGTATGTTATGTGATTGGGCCGGCACGCGAAGGCAGTGCCTTTAAGGTTTATTGGCGCTCTATACTTCTCCCTACGTCCGTGTACACAGCGGCGTTTTAAAAAGTCATACATTTTACTTCTTGAAACCGATACCGATAATTTCCGATATCACATTTTAAAGCATTTATCGGCCGATAATATCGGATATCTCTAATAACATATATGTAATATTTACATATTATATATACAATATATACGGATATATTTTTATATAATATATACATTATATAACAATTACCATGTACAATATTATAGTATATGTAACAGCTGCAGCATAAAATAGAGAGTAGATCGAGCAGAAAATAAACATTATAAACAAAGAGAGGTAGCTAGCATGTCAGGTGTCAGGTAATAGACAAGAGATCATCTATTGCTGTATGGCGAGTGATTATACAGCTGGATGGAGTGCGGAATGAAGGACTTCTTGAATGGAACACTGTGGGAACGAAGCTGAAGGAGCCTGTTGGAGTATGAGCTCCACTGTCCCTCAATTGTCTGGTGTAGTGGGTGGGCAACATTGTCCATGATGGCGAGCAGTTTGTCCCTCACTGACAGACCTTTGAACTCTTGACTTGGTGTTTGCAGGGTGTCAAGCCAGTGGTCTGCGGAGGTGACAGCCAGAAACACTCCAAGATCTACGTTCACAACTAAAGAAGTTCTTCCTGGCCCGATGCTGGTCTTGCTGCAGGTGTGCTGGCCACCAGATAACGAACCATTTGAACCTTACATACCATAAATAGGGCACTGTTTGGTAATACACCTTTCTGGCCTCTAGATGGCACCATAGGTCACTCACATCTTCACATGGAATATTTACTAAAAGCTACCAGTATACACTGAAGTCAATTTTGTGTTGTTTTCTTATGTTCTGATAAAATAAAACCATGCAGTATTCAAAATGAATGCAGACAACAGAAGTCATGTAAAGCTACTTCCTGTGTGGCACAAATGTGTTGAGTCAATTGAAGTATTTCTGCAACACTAATAATGAAACATCCTTTCAGATGATTTTGTAGAGCAGTCTTGCCACTAAAATCATCCATGCATTTTTTTTTTTATCAGAGAAACAAAACTTCTCATCGTCCATTGTGGCTCAACCAGAAGTTCTAGATGCATGACGTCCCTGATAGTCCAGTCAGATAGTCACACACTAATACCAGACCTGCAATGCATGCGTGCATGTCTTTTAGCAAACAAGCTGGAGTTGAAAAGTAAATATACTGACATTTAGCTTGTCGATTGCCGGACCTTTCACAGCTGAGGAGCGTGACGACACACAGGAATCGAAAGAATAGACTTGGAAGAGTTGACGGCTAGGCAAAGTTATTGTGGCTTTCATGCGTTTCCTCGTGTTTCCCATCTCAGCATGAAGAGAAATAACTCATCCAAGTGTTTTAATGTCACTGAGGTAAGTATCATTCGTCAATTTGTGGTCATGTGGGATCCAAATGTTTTGTTTACTTATTGCGTACGTGTGTGCCTTTTGAAGATGGTTGGAATCTAGCTGCATATGGAAAGGTGGTCACAAGATGCAACAACAGGGCTTGTTTCTGGGGTTTTCTCTTCCCCCAATGCTGACGCAGAGAGCACAATGGCCTTTGCAAAGTCTACTTAGAGAACCAATTTGTGTCTAGACGTCAGGTGTGGAGTTACTGTTGTCTTTAACGCGGTTGTCAACTTAAGGAATGTCATGCAGTCAAGTAGGAAATGGTTTATATTTTAGGGCTGTCAAAAAGAACAAATTAACTCATGTGACTAGTTACAAAAAATAATCTTGTACAGTGCAGTATTCAGTGCTTTTTACAGCCATATTCCAAAATAAAATAAATTCATTTTTGTCCTCAAAATTCTACAGACAATACCCCACAATGACAATATTACAATGTTTTTTTCCCCCAAACATTTAGCAAATGCATTACAATAAAACACTCAAAATTCACATGTACATACTTGCCAACCCTCCCGAATTTTCCGGGAGACTCCCGAAATTCAGCGCCTCTCCCGAAAACCTCCCGGGACAAATATTCTCCCGAAAATCTCCCAATTTTCAGCTGGAGCTGGAAGCCACGCCCCCTCCAGCTCCATGCGGACCTGAGTGAGGACAGCCTTTTTTTTCATGACGGGAGGACCACAGGGTGACAAGAACTAAATCATCCAGACTAGAGATAAATTGTATTATTATGTTTATCTTACCTAAAAATAAATATATGTATTAATTTAAAAAAACAAAACTAAATACATTTTTACTATATTTTGCTAAAAACATCAAAATTAGTTGTATTTTTATTTGTATTTTTTCTGACTCCTTATTACATCCAGCCATAGAATTATACAGTAAAATAAACATATTGGAAATAATTAATAATTAAATTATCATAATAATTCATTTAAAATGACCATATTTAATTAATAAAAATAATTGCTTGTTTATCAACAACTTTAGCATTTTATTCATCACATGAAGCTCTCAGAAGCCAAGTTATGTTATATTCCTTAAGATTTATTTATGCAAGTTTGAAGTATCAATTATCTAAACACAGTTTTGTTTGCATATTTTCAGGATATATATATATATATATATATATATATATGTATGTACAGGTAAAAGCCAGTAAATTAGAATATTTTGAAAAACTTGATTTATTTCAGTAATTGCATTCAAAAGGTGTAACTTGTACATTATATTTATTCATTGCACACAGACTGATGCATTCAAATGTTTATTTCATTTAATTTTGATGATTTGAAGTGGCAACAAATGAAAATCCAAAATTCCGTGTGTCACAAAATTAGAATATTACTTAAGGCTAATACAAAAAAGGGATTTTTAGAAATGTTGGCCAACTGAAAAGTATGAAAATGAAAAATATGAGCATGTACAATACTCAATACTTGGTTGGAGCTCCTTTTGCCTCAATTACTGCGTTAATGCGGCGTGGCATGGAGTCGATGCGTTTCTGGCACTGCTCAGGTGTTATGAGAGCCCAGGTTGCTCTGATAGTGGCCTTCAACTCTTCTGCGTTTTTGGGTCTGGCTTCTGCATCTTCCTTTTCACAATACCCCACAGATTTTCTATGGGGCTAAGGTCAGGGGAGTTGGCGGGCCAATTTAGAACAGAAATACCATGGTCCGTAAACCAGGCACGGGTAGATTTTGCGCTGTGTGCAGGCGCCAAGTCCTGTTGGAACTTGAAATCTCCATCTCCATAGAGCAGGTCAGCAGCAGGAAGCATGAAGTGCTCTAAAACTTGCTGGTAGACTGCTGCGTTGACCCTGGATCTCAGGAAACAGAGTGGACCGACACCAGCAGATGACATGGCACCCCAAACCATCACCCAACCATGCACATTTTGCATTTCCTTTGGAAATCGAGGTCCCAGAGTCTGGAGGAAGACAGGAGAGGCACAGGATCCACGTTGCCTGAAGTCTAGTGTAAAGTTTCCACCATCAGTGATGGTTTGGGGTGCCATGTCATCTGCTGGTGTCGGTCCACTCTGTTTCCTGAGATCCAGGGTCAACGCAGCCGTCTACCAGCAAGTTTTAGAGCACTTCATGCTTCCTGCTGCTGACCTGCTCTATGGAGATGGAGATTTCAAGTTCCAACAGGACTTGGCGCCTGCACACAGCGCAAAATCTACCCGTGCCTGGTTTACGGACCATGGTATTTCTGTTCTAAATTGGCCCGCCAACTCCCCTGACCTTAGCCCCATAGAAAATCTGTGGGGTATTGTGAAAAGGAAGATGCAGAATGCCAGACCCAAAAACGCAGAAGAGTTGAAGGCCACTATCAGAGCAACCTGGGCTCTCATAACACCTGAGCAGTGCCAGAAACTCATCGACTCCATGCCACGCCGCATTAACGCAGTAATTGAGGCAAAAGGAGCTCCAACCAAGTATTGAGTATTGTACATGCTCATATTTTTCATTTTCATACTTTTCAGTTGGCCAACATTTCTAAAAATCCCTTTTTTGTATTAGCCTTAAGTAATATTCTAATTTTGTGACACACGGAATTTTGGATTTTCATTTGTTGCCACTTCAAGTCATCAAAATTAAATGAAATAAACATTTGAATGCATCAGTCTGTGTGCAATGAATAAATATAATGTACAAGTTACACCTTTTGAATGCAATTACTGAAATAAAGCAAGTTTTTCAAAATATTCTAATTTACTGGCTTTTACCTGTGTATATATATATATGTTTGAAATACTTGACTTGGTGAATTCTAGCTGTCAATATACTCCTCCCCTCTTAACTTAGCCCCCGTCCCACCCCCGACCACGCCCCCCACCTCCCGAAATCGGAGGTCTCAAGGTTGGCAAGTATGCATGTATTGACAGCCTTTGCTCAATACTAAGTTGATGCACCTTAGGCAGAAATTTCAGCCTCAAGTCTTTTTGAATACGATGCCACAAGCTTGGCACACCTATCTTTGGGCACTTTCTCTCTTTCCTCTTTGCAGCACCTCTTAAGCTCCATCAGGTTGGATGGGAAGGTTTTCATCCAGGATGTCTCTATGCATTGCTGCATTCATCTTAGTCTAGTCGGGGAGGTGACCAAGACTACAGCATTCCTCTGTGGAGAGAGGAGAACCTTCCAGAAGGACTATCCACCAATCAGGCCTGTGTGGTAGAGTGACCAGACGGAAGCCATTTCTTAATCAAAAGTTGGACAAAATGCACATGAAAGACTCTCAGACCATGAGAAACTAAATTCTCTGGTCTGATGAGTCTTTGGCGTGAATGCCAGGCGTCATGTTTGGAGGAAACCAGGCACCGCTCATCACCAGGCCAACACCATCTCTACAGTGAAGCATGGTGGTGGCAGCATCATGCTGTGGGGATGCTTTTCAGTGGCAGGAACTGGGAGACTTGTCAGGATCGAGGGAAAGATGAATGCAGCAATGTACAGAGACATCCAGGGTGAAAACCAACACTTCCCGTCCTACCTGATGGAGCTTGAGAGGTGCTGCAAAGAAGAATGGTTGAAAGTGCCCAAAGATACTGTAGGTGTGCCAAGTTTGTGGCATCGTATTCAAAAAGACTTGAGGCTGGAATTGCTGCCAAAGGTGCATCAACTAAGTATTGAACAAAGGCTGTGAACTTATGATTTTTATTTTTTTTATAAATTTGCAAATTAAAAAAAACATTGTCATTATGGGGTATTGTGTATAGTATTTTGAGGGCAAAGGGGAATTGATTCCATTTTGGAATAAGGCTGTAACATAAGTGAATATTTTCCAGATGCTCTGTATTTACATAGATGAATCACAACATTTATTCTGACAACACATGCTCATTTCCCCTAATGGTGGATGTTACCTGAAAAGTGGCGCGGGTTGTTAAATGGTCAGTGCAGATATGAGCGAGGAGTGGAAAATTTCCTTTTAAAATACTCTCTGACGGGACTTTAGATCACATTGTTTTTGGCAAATAAATAACGTGCATGTAGTTAAAACTACAGATGTCCGATAATGGCTTTTTTGCCGATATTGTGATATTGTCCTACTCTTAATAATCGATTCCGATATCAACCGATACCGATATATACAGTCGTGGAATTAACACATTATTATGTCTAATTTTGTTGTGATGCCTCGCTGGATGCATTAAACAATGTAACAAGGTTTTCCAAAATAAATCAACTCAAGTTATGGAAAAAAATGCCAACATGGCACTGCCATATTTATTATTGAAGTCACAAAGTGCATTATTTTTTTTAACATGCCTCAAAACAGCAGCTTGGAATTCGGGACATGCTCTCCCTGAGAGAGCATGAGGAGGTTGAGGTGGGTGGGGTTGGGGAGGGGGGGGGGCAGTGTTTTTAGGGGGTAGCGGGGGGTGTATATTGTAGCGTCCCAGAAGAGTTAGTGCTGCAAGGGGTTCTGGGTATTTGTTCTGTTGTGTTTATGTTGTGTTACGGTGCGGATGTTCTCCCGAAATGTGTTTGTCTCTCTTGTTTGGTGTGGGTTCACAGTGTGGCGCATATTTGTAACAGTGTTAAAGTTGTTTATACGGCCACCCTCAGTGTGAACTGTATGGCTGTTGACCAAGTATGGCTTGCATTCACTTGTGTGTGTGTGAAAAGCCGTAGATATTATGTGATTGGGCTGGCACGCAAAGGCAGTGCCTTTAAAGTTTATTGGCGCTCTGTACTTCTCCCTACGTCCGTGTACACAGCAGCGTTTTAAAAAGTCATACATTTTACTTTTTGAAATCGATACCGATAATTTTGAAACCGATACCGATAATTTCCGATATTACATTTTAAAGCATTTATCGGCCGGTAATATCGGCAGTCCGATATTATCGGACATCCCTAGTTAAAACAGTTACAAATGTTGCTCTAAGTCAGGGGTGTCAATGTCATTTTAGCTGAGGAGCTGCAGTGAGGAAAATCTAAGATAATAAAAGCATGTTTAACACATATAGTTAATATTGTTAACAAGTTAAAGGTGGTTAAAGATAATACAAGCATGTTTAACACATATAGATTCCTTTCTGTCATGAAGACAAGAATATAAGTTGGTGTATTACCTGATTCTGATAACTTGCATTGATAGGAATCAGACAGTGATGATGATAATGTCCGCATTTTCGAATGGAGGAGAAAAAAAGTCCTCCTTTCTGTCCAATACCACATGAAAGTGGTTGGTTTTTGGCGTCTTATTTGTCCAGCTTCCGTACTCCTTTGTATACACTTTACAAGAAATACATTGTCGGCAAACTCCGTAGCTTGCTAGCTTGTGCACGCCAGCTTTCTGAGACTCTTATTTTGGTAGCGCAGGCAGGATGAAGCAGAGCTTTTATTGTGCAACTGTGCAGTCGGTCTTTGGCGTTTTGACGACAGGTACGGCGCCAGAGTCTGTTGAAATAAAGTGTTTCTCGCCTTCCAGTCGGTAATTTTAATGAGCTGGCAGCAGCCAGCGTCATCTCAGAAGACCCTCGGGTGCCGTGAATGTCAATCAAGTGACGTCATAGTGAAGATTTATGATCGCTCATTTTTAGGACTATTTTTTTAATGCCTGGCTGGTGATCGACTGACACACCCTCCGAGATCGACCGGTAGATCGCGATCGACGTAATGAGCACCCCTGATCTACCTCATTTGTCATTTCCACATATTCATCCTGTGCTAAGTCAACAAACTGAGGCATCACTGTGTAGTGGTAACAAAATAAAAGCTGTGCAATGTGTGAACAATGTCAACAAACCAACAATAACAATTTCAAAGACTTGCAACAAACCAACAAAGACTGACAGTATTGCAGTAAATCACACACTCGTCACTTTCAATAATGTTCACACAACTATATCGATGTGTCTCATGCTGCATTTAAGTCTTTGTTTTAGGTTGGGTCGAAGGGGAGGAGTCACAGCGCCACTTTACCGTGTACCTCTTGCTTGGTATACTTGGTATATTTGCTTGCCCAACAGAATGGCTACTGCGACATCCAGTGGACACATTTAGAACAGCAGTTTCTGTCATTTAAAAATGCAGCACAATTTTACTCTTCGTGGGCCGCATCTATGTCACCTCTCCTCTAAGTCATTCTGACAATAACATTACGTTTGTGTCCAAATGTGTTTGTTTTTTTTGGAATTTAAATTGTGCTAGTGAGTAATAACAGCACAAGTTTATACATTTAGAACAGCTGTTTCTTTCATTCAACAATTTAATTTGTATACTTAGCAAACTAAGTAAAACCTGTTTGTGGGTCTGATCCGGCCCCTCGGCCAACTATCGACCACGACGAGTGTAACCACTGGCTTACACGGCGTTGAATGGGTGCTACAAATTGTGAGTTCAAATATTTTATTTCTTTATTTTCATTTGTTTTATACAAACCCCGTTTCCATATGAGTTTGTAAATTGTGTTAGATGTAAATATAAACGGAATACAATGATTTGCAAATCCTTTTCAACCCATATTCAATTGAATGCACTACAAAGACAACATATTTGATGTTCAAACTCATAAACTTTATTTTTTTTTGCAAATAATAATTAACTTAGAATTTCAAAGTAGTTGGGAAAGGGCATGTTCACCACTGTGTTCCATCACCTTTTCTTTTAACAACACTCAATAAACGATTGGGAACTGAGGAAACTAATTGTTGAAGCTTTGAAAGTGGAATTCTTTCCCATTCTTGTTTTATGTAGAGCTTCAGTCGTTCAACAGTCCGGGGTCTCCGCTGTCGTATTTTACGCTTCATAATGCGCCCCACATTTTCGATGGGAGACAGGTCTGGACTGCAGGCGGGCCAGGAAAGTACCCGCACTCTTTTTTTTTTACGAAGCCACGCTGTTGTAACACGTGCTGAATGTGGCTTGGCATTGTCTTGCTGAAATAAGCAGGAGCGTCCATGAAAAAGACGGCGCTTAGATGGCAGCATATGTTGTTCCAAAACCTGTATGTACCTTTCAGCATTAATGGTGCCTTCACAGATGTGTAAGTTACCCATGCCTTGGGTGCTAATGCACCCCCATACCATCACACATGCTGGCTTTTGAACTTTGCGTCGATAACAGTCTGGATGGTTCGCTTCCCCTTTGGTCCGGATGACACGATGTGTGAAATGTGGACTCGTCAGACCACAGAACACTTTTCCACTTTGCATGAGTCCATCTTAGATGATCTCCGCCGGCGTTTCTGGATGTTGTTGATAAATGGCTTTCGCTTTGCATAGTGGAGCTTTAACTTGCACTTACAGATGTAGCGACAAACTGTATTTAGTGGCAGTGGTTTTCTGAAGTGTTCCTGAGCCCATGTGGTGATATCCTTTAGAGACTGATGTCAGTTTTTGATACAGTGCCATCTGAGGGATCGAAAGTCACGGTCATTCAATGTTGGTTCTGGCCATGTCGCTTACGTGGAGTGATTTCTCCAGATTCTCTGAACCTTTTGATGATATTATGGACCGTAGATGTTGAAATCCCTAAATTTCTTCCAATTGCACTTCGAGAAACGTTGTTCTTAAACTGTTTGACTATTTGCTCACACAGTTGTGGACAAAGGGGTGTACCTCGCCCCATCCTTTCTTGTGAAAGACTGAGCAATTTTTGGGAAGCTGTTTTTATACCCAATCATGGCACCCACCTGTTCCCAATTAGCCTGCACACCTGTGGGATGTTCCAAATAAGTGTTTGATGAGCATTCCTCAACTTTATCAGTATTTATTGCCACCTTTCCCAACTTCTTTGTCACGTGTTGCTGGCATCAAATTCTAAAGTTAATGATTATTTGCACACAAAAAAAATATTTATGAGTTTGAACATCAAATATGTTGTCTTTGTAGCATATTCAACTGAATATGGGTTGAAAATGATTTGCAGATCATTGTATTTCGTTTATATTTACATCTAACACAATTTCCTAACTCATATGGAAACAGGGTTTGTACAATTCTTTTAACTTTGACAGTACATTTTAGTACATTTTATTTATAAAGCACTTTTCACGGATAAAATCACAAAGCGCTGTACAAAACATACAGTAGGTAAAGTAAAACAACAACTCAATTTAAAACAACAGGGGCAACATCAAAAAAAGGATACAAAGTGGATTAAAAACGATAGTTAAAAGGTGCATTAACTAAAAGCTTTACTAAAAAGAGAAGTTTTCAAATGTTTCTTAAACGTTTCAACACAGTCAATATCACGGAGGGACTGGTGCAAAATGTTCCAGAGTCTTGGAGCTATAGCCTGGAATGCCAGGTCTCCACGGGTTTTAAAACTAGTTTTTGGAATCTTTAGAAGACCCTGGCCTGAAGACCGGAGGCTGTGCCCTGAAGAGTAGGGACATAGCAAGTCAGTGGTGTACTGAGGAGCCCCACCATGCAACGCATGGAATGTCAGGATTAAAATCTTAAACTCAATGCGGAATTTAATTGGAATCCAATGAAGACTGGATAAAACGGGGGTGATATGGGCTGTTCTGGGTGCACCGGTCAAAAGTCTGGCAGCCGCATTTTGTACAGTCTGAAGTCTCTTTAGCGTTGACTGGTAGTACCACGTAAGATATGTTTTAATTGCTGAAGCGGGTTTATTGAATGTTAAAGTAGTGTGCAAGTGGGTTTCTGTATAGTATCTCCAGGAATGGTCATGTGGGGACACAAATTACGGTATTTTGAGAGGTGAAGTCAGACTACGTAGGACATGACTGAAGGCCTCGGTGAGAAACGCACTGATAATCAAGTGTTTTGCCGGTTCAAAAAATGATAATCCAGTTAAGGCACTGTTTGTGCCAACATTGTTGTTCAGTTTCATTATCCCCAATAATAGTGTTGAAGACCTCTGTCACTATTATTTCAAATACATTGCATGTAGTAGTTGTACCTATAAAAACAAACTATTACAACAGTGAGTGTACTATCCCTTCAAGAGTGCCCTTATACCACAATTATTTGTGCCCCTATCACCTGTCTTTCAGAGACAGTGGGAGTCGTCAGGGCAAGACTCCAACACTGAGCTTCCCCAGGAGTCCTATGTCAGATGTGCGGTCAAGAGGCTCTTCTCGGGCACCCTCCAACTGCCCAGACTGTCCTGCAGACCCTCCATGCTGGACAGATCCAAGGATGCTCTGTCTGATTCCTGCAGCCATTCTCCTGGAACTCTTTGGACTCTGACCAGTCGTCTCTCCAAAGCCTTGTAAGTCAGCGATCTTCCTAATCCTTTTTAATAACAACTCGTTTATACATACTGTTACACATTTGCAGTGTTAACGCGTTACTGTAACGCCGTTAGTTTCGGCGGTAACTAGTAATCTAACGCGTTATTTTTTATATTCAGTAACTCAGTTACCGTTACTACATGATGCGTTACTGCATTATTTTACGTTACTTTTGATGTAGTATCGGCTAGAAACAGAAGCGCTGCGGTGTCGTTCTTCTGAATCTCCCTCTGTCACAAGCCGGAGAGAAGAAAAGAGGCGCGCTCTGGGTGTGTGTGTGTGGGGAGGGGAGGGGAGGCACACACGTGATACGCGGTTTGATATAGGAAACAAAAAAAAAAAGTTGTTGTCACGTTCAGTCCACACACAGCGTGGTCATGGCGAGCGCAGTAACGGAGGAGCTTGAACGCCCCGCGCCATTGAATCGGTGTGTTTATAGGTGCAGACTCGGTTGTGCAAAACGAGGGTTTTAAACACATGCTGAACGTGCTTGAGCCACGTTACGACATCCCGTCGCACACCCACTTCAGCGATAAGATTGTGCCAGATCTTTATGGGCAGGAGAAGAAAAAAGTTGTGAATGAACTATCCCGAGCATCATCTGTTGCGCTCATGACAGACGGGTGGACGTTTATGGGGAACTATAAGCGCTCACTTCATCACAGCAGACTGGGAGATGAGAAGACACGCCCCCTCTACGAGAGTCACCTTGCGCAGGTACTGACACAAGCAGTGGAGGAATGGAAGATAAAGATATCCCAGTCACACGTGATAATGCCAAAAATCAAATAATTACAGTGAATGAGGCAGGACTGGGACCACAGATAGGTGTTTTGCACATGTAGTGAATTTGGCATCACAGAAGGGAATCTCAGTCAATAGGATGGAGTGCCTCCTTGGGAGGATCAGGAAGGAGGTTTCCTACTTCCACCCAAGCACAACAGCTGCTCATGTGCTTAAGACAAAGCAAGAAATGCTAAAGCTGCCTGCTCATACATGATGTCCCAACGAGGTGGAACTCCACTTATGGTATGTTGGAGCAGCAGGCAGCTATATACTCTGCATTGACCCACAACACCCTGAAGACAAATGTCACCCTGTCTGATGATGATGTGAGAGTGGCAGATGAGGTCCTCCAGGTGCTTAAACCCCTCAAAAGTGTTACATCTCTACTGAGCACTAAAACTTCACCATCTGTGTCAATGATCCTGCCACTGAAAACAAGGATTCTACAATCCATGGCTCCAAGTGTGGAAGACAGCAGCATCACTCCAGATGTCAGGCTTAATGTGCCTTCTTATGTTGCACTTTAACTTGTTTTTTATTAATGGTCATTGGTCCAAGTTTAAAGAAAGGAGGAATGCCTTTTTATGTTGCACTGTTTTTCATTAATTATGTTAAAAGGAAAATAAAAATGCATGTCAAGTTGATCAACAGATTGTATTATTCTCCAGTGCAATAACAGTACTGAAATGAAGGCTAAAAGGGCATTAATGGGAGCTTTAAAAAAAAAAGAACAAAATAAGTAACTAAATAGTTACTTTTCACAGTAACACATTACTTTTTGATGTAAGTAACTGAGTTAGTAACTGAGTTACTTTTGAAATAAAGTAACTAGTAACTGTAACTAGTTACTGGTTTTCAGTAACTAACCCAACACTGCACATTTGTCAGTATTTAAAACGAAGCACTTCAGCCCCTGAAATGAACTAGAATGGACATATGATTCAAAGACTCCAATGTATGAGCGGTTTGAAGAAATCCTGTGGAATGCTGACAGACCTGTCAGATAGTGCTGATCGTATCGAAGTCATAGCTGATGACTGTTGAGCATAAAGTTGGATTGACGTCATTTTCATACCATCCAACTTATCAGCAACGTGCTCTTTCCCTTGAATGTGGCTGTCCAACAACTCAGCCTTTATATAGTCAAACACAGAAGGCAAAGATGGGTTTCCGGAGTTTAACAGCATGTAGAAAAAGTTGGACGGTTTGTGCAAATTTGGAGTCAAGACCGAGTGGAGCAGAATTGACCTGTGGATCAGCACAGTTAGTTATATCTCACGTCAGACTTTAGTTTTGCTTACCTTCGGGTGACACTTTAAATGTCAGCTCATTATTTCCAACAGTCGATCTGTCACCCCACAAGTAAAAAATGTCACGCTCATTATGACACAGCTACACACAGTAGGAAGGGGATTCATATGGCCCCATTTGTCACGGTTTACCTGACACATGAAAACGTGACAAATTGGGAGGTGCACTATCCACTTTAGCCGCCAGATGGCAAAGAGTATATGTGTGCGTGTGTGTGTGTGTGTGTGTGTGTGTGTGTGTGTGTGTGTGTGTGTGTGTGTGTATATATTAGGGATGTCCCGATCCAGGTTTTTGCACTTCCGATCCGATACCGATATTGTTTTTGCACTTCCGATCCGATACCGATACTGACCGATACCGATTCTGACCGATACTGGCCTATCCGAGCATGTATTAAAGTTTAAAGTTATTTAGCCTACTTAGTTGTCAGAATCATGTTGAAAAGGGTTTTAGTACTCTTGATAACAACTAACCAGCTGAATTAGGAGAGTTTGAATAATACACAATGGTTGGTAACAAGAAACTGACCTGTTTATTCAAGGAAAAACACAAAATAGACAAAATTATACATGACAAACAGAAATGGCATCATTGAAACTAGGGCTGGGCGATATGGCCTTTTTTAAATATTGCGATATTTTAAGGCCATATTGCGATACACGATATATATCTCGATATTTTGCCTTAGCCTTGAATGAACACTTGATGCATATAATCACAGCAGTATGATGATTCTATGTGTTTTAATTGATTGATTGAGACTTTTATTAGTAGGTTGCACAGTGAAGTACATATTCCGTACAATTGACCACTAAATGGTAACACCCCAATAAGTTTTTCAACTTGTTTAAGTCGGGGTCCACTTAAATTGATTCATGATACAGATATATACTATCAGATATATACTATCATCATAATACAGTCATCACACAAGATAATCACATTGAATTATTTACATTATTTATAATCCAGGGTGTGGAGGGGGGCGCCGGATGTAAGTGTCAAAAAGACAGCCCAAAGAGTTTGATATGAGAATAAATCTAAAGTTAAAATATAGGGTAGAAATGCACCCATTTGCAGGAAATGTAATCTTGATTTTCAAAATGTTCTTTCAAGGCTTGCATGTCTACATTAAAACATTCTTCTTCATACTGCATTAATATATGCTACTTTTAAAATTTCATGCAGAGAAGGAAATCACAAAAAAAAAAAAAAAAAAAAAAAAATCACTATTTTTTTCATACGGTGTTGATGTGGAAATTTTTGCATCTGCATTTTGATGGTGTGGACGTGTGGCACCGAATGGAGATAAGCGTCTCGACAGACCTTACAATATTTGAACAATGATGACGCATTTTCTCTGTCGTGTCCGTGTGTCGAAAACTGTTATGCGCTTATTTTTTTATTTGATTTTGTGCGTGGCATAGATTTGCCGCTACCTCGCTCTCTGCTGGGAGAGGACGTATACGTATGTGACGTATGACGTGACAGTATGTGACGTATGACGTGACAGTATGTGACGTGTGTAAGAAGGTGCGCTTGCTGTCTGTGAGAAGGAGACAGAAAAGAGTGAGAAGAGCCTGTCGTGTAATGCCAGCAGCTAAAAGCAACTGTGTGAGAAGCCATAGACCTGTGGATGTGTTGAAGGTGTGCTGGAAAATGCGGAACGGAAATAGGGAGCAGCAGAAAAGTGGAATGTACTATTTAAATCTGTGCGTTGGAAAACACGGACCGGAGTTTTTTTTTAAAACTGGATCTGGATCGGCATTTCCCTTGCCGATATGCATTTTTTGGCAAATATCGGCGGCCAATCCGATCCAAATATCGGATCGGGACATCCCTAGTATATATATATATATATATACATATATATATATATATATATATATATATATATATATATATATATATATATATAATATATATTAGTACTAAAGATGTCCAATAATGGCTTTTTTGCCGATATTCCGATATTGTCCAACTCTTAATTACCGATTCCGATATCAACCGATATATGCAGTCGTGGAATTAACACATTATTATGCCTAATTTTGTTGTGATGCCCCGCTGGATGCATTAAACAATGTAACAAGGTTTTCCAAAATAAATCAACTCAAGTTATGGAAAAAAATGCCAACATGGCACTGCCATATTTATTATTGAAGTCACAAAGTGCGTTATTTTTTTTAACATGCCTCAAAACAGCAGCTTGGAATTTGGGACGTGCTCTCCCTGAGAGAGCATGAGGAGGTTGAGGTGGGCGGGGTTGAGCTGGGGGGGGTAGGGGGTAGCGGGTAGCGGTGGGTGTATATTGTAGCGTCCCGGAAGAGTTCTGGGTATTTGTTCTGTTGTGTTTATGTTGTGTTACGGTGCGGATGTTCTCCCGAAATGTGTTTGTCATTCTTGTTTGGTGTGTGTTCACAGTGTGGCGCATATTTGTAACAGTGTTAAAGTTGTTT
Source organism: Nerophis lumbriciformis (assembly GCF_033978685.3). Taxonomy (NCBI): domain Eukaryota; kingdom Metazoa; phylum Chordata; class Actinopteri; order Syngnathiformes; family Syngnathidae; genus Nerophis; species Nerophis lumbriciformis. The sequence goes on from NC_084550.2 coordinate 67,748,712, forward strand.
ATACGGCCACCCTCAGTGTGACCTTTGCATTCACTTGTGTGTGTGAAAAGCCGTAGATATTATGTGATTGGGCCGGCACGCAAAGGCAGTGCCTTTAAGGCACGTCCCCGATATTGTTGTCTGGGTGAAAATCGGGAGAATGGTTGCCCCGAGTGATTTTCGTGAGGGACACTGAAATTCGGGAGGGTTGGCAAGTATGACTGGGAGACGCAACTGCTCTGTACTTCTCCCGACGTCCGTGTACCACTCCGTACAGCGGCGTTTTAAAAACTCATACATTTTACTTTTTGAAACCAATACCAATCATTTCCGATATTACATTTAAAGCATTTATCGGCCGATAATATCGGCAGTCCGATATTATCGGCCATCTCTAATATACATACATTTATGTATATCAGTACATGCCAAATGATTGGACACACCTTCTCATTTCAATGTGTTTCCTTATTTTCAAGGCTATTTATTTACTATTTACCTTGAAGATTGTCACTGAAGGCATCAAAACTATGACACCTGTGAAGTAAAAACCATTTCAGGTGACTACCTCTTGAAGCTCATCGAGAGAATGCCAAGAGTGCGCGAAGCAGTATTCAGAGCAATGGGTGGCTATTTTGAAGAAACTAGAATATAAAACATGTTTTCGGTTATTTCACCTTTTTTTTGTTAAGTACATAACTCCACATGTGTTCATTCATAGTTGTGATGCCTTCAGTGACAATCTACAATGTAAAATAGTCATGGAAATAAAGAAAATGCATTGAATGAGATGGTGTCCAAACTTTTGGCCTGTACTGTATATATATTAATAATATAAAATGTAGTTTCACAACAGTGTCAGTTGCTATGTAGAGTGGCGCTTTCCATCATTTTCAGCAGACTGCATTCCAAAAAGGATTAACCCCCACACCTTTCTCTCACATCAGATCCACCCAGCAATGGAATCCCTACTGTAGAAGCAAAATGACATATGACCTGTTTCAACAAAATGGTAACTTCTACGGTTGTAGTGAATTTCCGAGACGTTGAGACACTATTTATGTATTTTTATAAATATTATATACATTCAAAGGGGGTCATATTGTGATTTGTGTTCTACATTTAAAGCACTTCCTTGTGGTCTACATAACATGTAATGGTGGTTCTTGGGTCAAAAATGTGCATTGATTGTTTTATTATCCTTTATTTATTATTATTATTCTTTTATTTCTACTCAGTGGCCTAGTGGTTAGAGTGTCCGCCCTGAGATGGGTAGGTTGTGAGATCAAACCCCGGCCGTGTCATACCAAAGACTATAAAAATGGGAGCCATTACCTCCCTGCTTGGCATTCAGCATCAAGGGTTGGAATTGGGGGTTAAATCACCAAAAATGATTCCCTAGCGCGGTCACCGCTGCTGCTCACTGCTCCCCTCACCTCCCAGGGGGTGATCAAGGGTGATGGGTCAAATGCAGAGAATAATTTCGCCACACCTTGTGTGTGTGTGACAATCATTGGTACTTTAACTTTTTAACTTTATAGACTGTTTTCAAGCCGCTTTCTGAACCGTCTCTTCATGATGCGCCGTTTTGTCCCTGTCAGCCATGTTGGAGGTTTTTGCGCTTCCATAACAACCCATACCTGCCAACTACTCCGGTTTTCCCGTAATTAGTACGGTTTTCATCAACCTATTCCGGGTTACGGTTGCAGTGATAAAAAATACGGTTTTTCATTAATTACATTTTTTTTTTTTTTTTTTTTTTTTAAGTTTTATTCACGAAATCGCGTAACAACAATGACATTCGACCTGCTTCCCGTAACTTCCTATCGAGCCATTCCGCGAGGCTATTTATAGCACCGCTGCCAAGCACGAGGCACCTGTTGTCATTGTTTCCAAACGAGCGAACGATCATGGAATCAGCCGGAGAAAAATCGCATACGAGTCTTAAACCGAAAAGAAAACTGCAGTCATTCCATGAAGAATATTCAAAAGCCTATCCGGGAATAATTATCCGTTCCAAAAAGGGTGAAAACTACGCGAATTGCACCTTGTGCAGACAAGATTTTTCGATCGGACACGGAGGAATTAGCGATGTAAAAGACCACGTTGGGACAAAAAAACACAAGTCTAATGCCGTTGCTAACGATACAAGTGGAAAACTTTCAACGTTTTTCGGATTTTAGCCACAAAAAGGTAATGACACCAATGTTATCTATTGGAATTGTTTAGTACTGTTATACTGTTAAAAGTGTTGATACTATTTATGCTTTCAAGTCCAAGTTGAAGAAATCTTGTTAAATGTTGACAGCATAACTACCAAAATACAGAAGTATGTCCTTAATATTTTTGCAGTGCTATTTCTGTTGAAAAGTTCAAATGATTACATTAGAGATGTGATGTGCCACTTTTCAAGTGTCTGATGGCTTAAATTAATTTTCATTAATTTTTCATATTTTGAATTCTTTTGAAAGGCTTACAAAAAAACTACATTTGAATTGTAATTCCATGCTATTGACAGGACTATTAATTTTAATGAAGTTAGCTTACCATGTTTACAGTATGATCATTGTGATAGAAATGTGAATTTTAGGCACAGAATATTTTTTACAATTGAACAAGGCAGTAGATTATACAAGCTTGGACAGAAAGTTAATAATGACACCAATTTTTTTTTTTAATGGAATTGTTTAGTACTGTTTTACCATTTGTTTACTGTAAAAAGTGTTTATACTGTTTATACTTTCAATTAACAAATTGAAGTCTTGTGAAAGGTTGACAGGATAACTGGCATTAACTGTCAAAATAATTTCAAACTATTGAAGTTAGCTTACAGAATAAACATGTCAATCAACCCATATGATTTTTGCTGTAATATTTTTGTTTTGAAAAGTCACTGTGACTGATAGAAAAGTGATGGTTTTAGCAACATTTTAACCTGTCTGAATGCTAATAATCATTTTGCGTCGGGGGGCGAAACCTGAACCCCCCACCAGGACTTTGTCCTGGACCTACCGGGGCCTGCGGCCCCTGGACCCTGGCTACTAGGTTTTTCTGATTTCAAAAGTTGGCAGGTATGTTTGTGTTCTACATTTAAAGCACTTCCTTGTGGTCTACATAACATGTAATGGTGGTTCTTGGGTCAAAAATGTGCATTGATTGTTTTATTATCCTTTATTTATTAGGGCCCGCAATGGCCCATTGCAAAAGGACTCCGGGAGTCCTTTTGCAATGGGACATAAGGACCTATTGTTATTCTAAGGTTTTATTATTATTCTTTCTTTCTTTCTTCTTCCGCCGCCTCTTTGAGCACTAATTTGACCCACTTAACATGCTTCAAAACTCACCATATTTGACCCACACATCAGGACCTGCGAAAATTGCCTTTTGATAAAAAAACCAAACCCCAAAACTCAAAATTGCGCTCTAGCGCCCCCTAGGAAGAAGACAAAACTACGCTGCCTGTAACTCCCACTAGGAAGGTCGGAGAGACATGAAACAAAAACCTTCATGTAGGTCTGACTTAGACCTACATTTTTCAACTGTACATCTTCAGGCTAAAATCAACAGGAAGTTGGCAATTCCCCCTTCAAGACAAAAAAGTACTAAAAACAGTCACTTTTGCCTCTTTGAGCTGTAATTTCACCCCCTTAACATGCTTCAAAACTCACCAAACTGATCACACACATCAGGACTGCCAAAGATTGCTATCTAATAAAAAAAACCTAACCCCAAATCTCAAAAATGTGCTCTTGAGCAATTTTTGATTAAAACGCACAAAAAACTGCTCCTCGGATGAAACAACTGACAAAACTGCCTGTAACTCCCACTGGGAAGGTCGGAGAGACATGAAACTAATATATCTATATAGGTCTCACTTAGACCTACATTTCATAAATTGACAACCCCCAGCAAAAATCTACAGGAACTTTGCTATTCCCCCTTCAAAACAATTTTTTTGTAAAAACCGGTCACCTTCCTTCAAAATCTATCTCCTCTGAGCACGTTTGTCGTTTTGCCTTCAAACTAACACAGGAGAGAGATTAAACCCTTGTGTATAAATTAACAGAACAGTTTTTTAATACCTGCTCCGGTTTTGATTTTATGACCCTTCAAAGACCCGCTGCGCTGATGATGCTGCGCTGCTGTTTTTTTAAGATGGCTGCTTAAAAGCAGGAAGCAACAACGTGCCCACACAATGCAGACAAGGTAGGTACTCTAGACTAAAGTCTTGGGACACTTCAGACTAAAAGTAGACAAAAGTATTGGGACACTTAGGACTAGCACCTGCCAAATACGCGGGCCCGAACAACGCTGCTTGCAGCTTTAATTATTATTATTCTTTTATTTCTACTCAGTGGCCTTGTGGACCTACTCAGTGGCCTAGTGGTTAGAGTGTCCGCCCTGAGATGGGTAGGTTGTGAGATCAAACCCCGGCCGTGTCATACCAAAGACTATAAAAATGGGAGCCATTACCTCCCTGCTTAGCATTCAGCATCAAGGGTTGGAATTGGGGGTTAAATCACCAAAAATGATTCCCTAGCGCGGTCACCGCTGCTGCTCACTGCTCCCCTCACCTCCCAGGGGGTGATCAAGGGTGATGGGTCAAATGCAGAGAATAATTTCGCCACACCTTGTGTGTGTGTGTGACAATCATTGGTACTTTAACTTTTTAACTTTATAGACTGTTTTCAAGCCGCTTTCTGAACCGTCTCTTCACGATGCGCCGTTTTGTCCCCGTCAGCCATGTTGTAGGTTTTTGCGCTTCCATAACAACCTACTGACAAATATAAGTTCGAACTATACACTACTTTGTATTAGAAATGGCAACAGGGGAGGATGCATGTGCATGTACGAGCCAGTCTGCCTCACGACAAGAGGATAGCGAAAAAGGAGCTTATTGACTACAGGGTTAGACCACAATGGCAGGTTTGTACAAATATATTTGGGTACATTTCTAGCATACCGTATTTCCTTGAATTAATGCCGGGGTGGTAATTAATTTAAAACCTCTTCTCACTCCGGCGCTTACCAAAGGCATGCGGTAAATTTAGGCATGCGCTTATAAATTTGAGTGTGATGTAAGGATACCATCATGACATCGCTTAATGCCGTAATAAAATTTAAAGCACAATGAATCATCCCGGGAATTCTTTTTGTTTGGGTCTGAAAAGGCAATTAAAATTAAAGCTGCAGGCAGCATTGGTCGGGCCCGCGTATTTGGCAGGTGCTAGTCCTAAGTGTCCCAATACTTTTGTCTACTTTTAGTCTGAAGTGTCCCAAGACTTTTGTCTACTGTACCTACCTTGTCTGCATTGTGTGGGCACGTTGGTGCTTCCTGCTTTTAAGCAGCCATCTTAAAAAAACAGCAGCGCAGCGGGTCTTTGAAGGGTCATAAAATCAAAACCGGAGCAGGTATTAAAAAACTGTTCTGTTATTTTATACACAAGGGTTTAATCTCTCCCCTGTGTTAGTTTGAAGCCGAAACGACAAACGCGCTCAGAGGAGATAGTTTTTGAAGGAAGGTGACTGGTTTTTACAAAAAATTTGTTTTGAAGGGGGAATAGCAAACTTCCTGTTGATTTTTGCTGGGGGTTGTCAATTTATGAAATGTAGGTCTAAGTGAGACCTACATAGAGGTTTTTGTTTCATGTCTCTCCGACTTTCCCAGGGAGAGTTACAGGCAGTTTTGTCAGTTTTTTCATCAGAGGAGCAGTTTTTTGTGCGTTTCATTAAAAAATTGCGCTAGAGCACAATTTTGAGATTTGGGGTTAGGTTTTTTATATTAGATCACAATTTTTGCCAGTCCTGATGTGTGTGTTCAGTTCGGTGAGTTTTGAAGCATGTTAAGGGGGTCAAATTACAGCTCAAAGAGGCAAAAGTGACTGTTTTTAGTACTTTTTTGTCTTGAAGGGGGAATTGCCAACTTCCTGTTGATTTTTGCCCGAGAATATACTATTATGAAATCTAGGTCTAAGTCACACCTACATAAAGGTTTTTGTTTCATGTCTCTCCGACCTTCCTAGTGGGAGCTACAGGCAGTCTAGTTTTTTTTTTCGTAGGGGGCGCTAGAGCGCAATTTTGAGTTTTGTGGTTCGGTTTTTAAAAAAAAGGCAATTTTCGCAGGTCCTGATGTGTGGGTCAAATATGGTGAGTTTTGAAGCATGTTAAGTGGGTCAAATTAAAGTGGCGGCGGAAGAATAAAGAATAATAAAACCTTACAAATTCAATAGGTCCTTATGTCCCATTGTATAAGGACTCCCTTTGGGAGTCCTTATGCAATGGGACATGCGGGCCCTAATAACATTATTACCGCCTGTTAGCAGGTTTTCTTAGCTCATGATTTGTTTCTGAAATGTTACTCGTACAACTGCATCAAAATGACTCATATTTGACACACACAGCTATATTAACAAAATATTTTTTCAAAATAAAGCGCTTTGAAAGACGCAACTTCAACAACAAAAAGTCAGCTCTCCACCACTACAAACTAACACAATATTAATAATAAGAATTGCAATGACCTTAAATCCTACTGAATAGCTCTTTATCTTCTTCCCTTTATGCGATTTTAAATGATTGAAATTAGCCTCCTCCATTTTGAAAATGATGCCTGGAAAGGTGAAGTGTCACTCGTGACGTGACGAGTTTGACCCGGCGGTAATTTTAGGAATATGCTAATTATTTAGCGAAACGAGTTTGACCCGGCGGTAATTCTAGGCATGCGCATGTTATATACCCGGCGGCAATTCAAGGAAATACGGTATATGGAGATATCTGCGGACGGCACATGGCAAATTCCAAACGGCTAATTTAGAAGAAGTGTGAAGGAAGGCAAGATTATTTTTTACATATCTCCACAATGCCTCCACGGTTTGATTGCAAATTTTCGGGGTACGGGGAACCCAAATACACAAAAACAGGTACCAGGTTGGTAGGTAAGAAAAGTTGGTTTTGCTCAATAGATCCCCCTCAAAGTCTTTATAACAGCTTTCACACAAACACTTCCTATGCACACTCAATTCACAATAAAACTAACTAACTAAACTTAATTCACAATAAAACTAACTACCGGTAAATGGATACTTAAATCTTAATTAACTCAATTATACTATTCAAATCTGTGATGCACTAACATCGTATAAGTCAGGGGTCGGCAACCTTTACCAGTCAAAGAGCCATTTTGACCAGTTTCACAAATTATAGAAAACAATGGGAGCCGCAAAAATTTGTGAAATTTTAAATGAAATAACACTGCATACAAAGTTTTTTTTATTGCTTTGTGCTATGTATAAACCAGGGGTCTCAGACACGCTGCCCACACCTTTTATGGAATTTTTAAGCTGGTGCGGCACGCGGTTTCATGAATAGCGGTTGTCAACGACATGCGTGTCGTGATGATACAGCATATAGCGCCCAGTACAGATCAGCCACATGTTGAATTGGTCTTCCGCTTGCTCACGTGGGTGACAGCAAGGCATACTTACTCAACAACCACACAGGTTACACTGACGGTGGCGGTATAAAAAAAACTTTAACACTCTTACTAATAATGCGCCACACTGTGAACCCACACCAAACAAGAATGACAAACACATTTCGGGAGAACATCTGCACCGTAACACAACATAAACACAACAGGACAAATACCCAGAATCCCATGCAGCCCTAACCTCTTCCGGGCTACATTATACACCCTCGCTACCAAACCCCGCCCACCTCAACCGACGCACAGAGAGGGGGGGGTTGATGTGTGAGGGAGCAGGCTTGGGGTGGGGGCGGGGTTTGGTGGTAGCAGGGGTGTATATTGTAGCCCGGAAGAGTCAGGGCTGCATGGGATTCTGGGTGTTTGTTCTGTTGTGTTTATGTTGTGTTAAGGTGCAGATGTTCTCCCGAAATGTGTTTGTCATTCTTGTTTGGTTTTGGTCCAAAGTGTGGCGCATTATTAGTAAGAGTGTTAAAGTTGTTTTATATGGCCACCGTCAGTGTAACCTGTGTGGCTGTTGACCAAGTATGCCTTGCTGTCACGTATGTGTGCAAGCAGATGATGTATATACAGGTAAAAGCCAGTAAATTAGAATATTTTGAAAAACTTGATTTATTTCAGTAATTGCATTCAAAAGGTGTAACTTGTACATTATATTTATTCATTGCACACAGACTGATGCATTCAAATGTTTATTTCATTTAATTTTGATGATTTGAAGTGGCAACAAATGAAAATCCAAAATTCCGTGTGTCACAAAATTAGAATATTACTTAAGGCTAATACAAAAAAGGGATTTTTAGAAATGTTGGCCAACTGAAAAGTATGAAAATAAAAAATATGAGCATGTACAATACTCAATACTTGGTTGGAGCTCCTTTTGCCTCAATTACTGCGTTAATGCGGCGTGGCATGGAGTCGATGAGTTTCTGGCACTGCTCAGGTGTTATGAGAGCCCAGGTTGCTCTGCTAGTGGCCTTCAACTCTTCTGCGTTTTTGGGTCTGGCATTCTGCATCTTCCTTTTCACAATACCCCACAGATTTTCTATGGGGCTAAGGTCAGGGGAGTTGGCGGGCCAATTTAGAACAGAAATACCATGGTCCGTAAACCAGGCACGGGTAGATTTTGCGCTGTGTGCAGGCGCCAAGTCCTGTTGGAACTTGAAATCTCCATCTCCATAGAGCAGGTCAGCAGCAGGAAGCATGAAGTGCTCTAAAACTTGCTGGTAGACGGCTGCGTTGACCCTGGATCTCAGGAAACAGAGTGGACCGACACCAGCAGATGACATGGTACCCCAAACCATCACCCAACCATGCAAATTTTGCATTTCCTTTGGAAATCGAGGTCCCAGAGTCTGGAGGAAGACAGGAGAGGCACAGGATCCACGTTGCCTGAAGTCTAGTGTAAAGTTTCCACCATCAGTGATGGTTTGGGGTGCCATGTCATCTGCTGGTGTCGGTCCACTCTGTTTCCTGAGATCCAGGGTCAACGCAGCCGTCTACCAGCAAGTTTTAGAGCACTTCATGCTTCCTGCTGCTGACCTGCTCTATGGAGATGGAGATTTCAAGTTCCAACAGGACTTGGCGCCTGCACACAGCGCAAAATCTACCCGTGCCTGGTTTACGGACCATGGTATTTCTGTTCTAAATTGGCCCGCCAACTCCCCTGACCTTAGCCCCATAGAAAATCTGTGGGGTATTGTGAAAAGGAAGATGCAGAATGCCAGACCCAAAAACGCAGAAGAGTTGAAGGCCACTATCAGAGCAACCTGGGCTCTCATAACACCTGAGCAGTGCCAGAAACTCATCGACTCCATGCCACGCCGCATTAACGCAGTAATTCAGGCAAAAGGAGCTCCAACCAAGTATTGAGTATTGTACATGCTCATATTTTTCATTTTCATACTTTTCAGTTGGCCAACATTTCTAAAAATCCCTTTTTTTGTATTAGCCTTAAGTAATATTCTAATTTTGTGACACACGGAATTTTGGATTTTCATTTGTTGCCACTTCAAATCATCAAAATTAAATGAAATAAACATTTGAATGCATCAGTCTGTGTACAATGAATAAATATAATGTACAAGTTACACCTTTTGAATGCAATTACTGAAATAAATCAAGTTTTTCAAAATATTCTAATTTACTGGCTTTTACCTGTAGTATAACAAGTGTTGGGTTGGCACTCTGTTAATACAGATTGTAGAGGGCGCCAAATGTTGTACCATCATGGCACGCCCTTATTATAGCTGTAAGGGTGAAAATCGGTGAATAATAATCCCAGGAGTTTTCTGCGAGAGGTACTGAAATCCGGAAGTCTCACGGGAAAATTGGGGGGTTCAGCAAGTAAGCTGCTGAGCCGCATCAGAGTGATCAAAGAGCCGCATGCGGCTCCGGAGCCGCGGGTTGCCGACCCCTGGTATAAGTGAACCGCAAAGTGACGAGGGAACACTACGCGTGCACAAGCTAGGCGTTCGTCACAAAAGCTACATAGGGAAAAAAGAACTACATTTTTTTGGGAGCCACATTTCCAGAAAACCACTTGTGGAGGGGGGCGTGGCCTGCGGGCCTGCCGCAGAACGGGGTGTGCCAGGACCAGCCTCGAAGACAGCGACAGGTGCGTGGATGGCCCAGGTGGGCCTTGTTATCTAATCACCTGTCAGCTTTATTAGCAGCAGCCGGGTTGAGACACGTAGTGGGAGTTGGAGTGAGAGCCAGAGAGAGAGAGACACAAACTATTGAATGAAAATAAAACCATGTTATACCCTGAATTCCGGGCTCACCTGGCAGTGTGTGGTGGTCCGAAGTACCCCCTAGAGGGCAACCTCTACACCACTATTACTCTTATCTCTTACTTTCCTGAGAACCATGCAGTGTTCTCTGTAGTGGACATGGGATTTTTGTGTGGTTACTTTGCCAGTGAAACCCCAACGATGCAAGAGGAGTACTTTGCTGTTTTGAAGGACAAAAAAGATCATATCAAATCAAATCAAATCAACTTTATTTATAAAGCACATTTAAAATTTACCACAGGGGTAGCCAAAGTGCTGTACAATGAACAGGTTAAAAGATAAAACGAGTACCGAGCAAACACAACACAACACAAACAGAACACGATAAAAAATAAATAATTAAAATACAATAAATAAAAACATAAAAACAGGTTCACAGCAGGTGTATTATGGGGCGCCATTGCAGGATGGATATCACTCAGTGTTAAAAGCCATGGAATAAAAGTATGTTTTTAAGAGAGATTCAAAAACAGGAAGAGAGGAGGCTTGTCTAACACTCAGGGGTAGGTCGTTCCAGAGCTTGGGAGCAGCAACGGCGAAAGCTCTGTCACCTCTATGTATATGACAGAGCTCCGGTGGTGTTAGGAATCAAAAATGTTAGTCTCGTCCAAGTGTTCTGGCCTGCGGACTGTCAGTTGAATAGCACTGGCCTATTGAATCATTATTAGAATTTAAAGGAGCCATATGTAGGAATCTGGCCAGAAATGGTACTTCAATCACGGCCAAAATTCTGACTGAGGCTGCCAGATACGCAGCCGAATCCAGCTGGATGGACTGGGCTACTCCAAGGGACTTCAAACTCCCACTGCCTCTTACTAGAGCTTGATGTGCTGGGACCATAATAGCTGAATAGACAAGCGTTTTGTCAGTAACAAATCTCTAACCAACATATTTTACACAGGAATGAGGCTATTTTCAGGAAGAAGTGGGTTATGCCTGCGTACAATATCACAACAAATGGCAATCATATGGTTATTGTCAGTACTATCAGAAAACAAAGACTAAAACCAACTACAACCAATGCTAGCAATGGTTATACTGGTGAAAATAAGTAGAGCATGCTTAGCGGCCTAATGTACGCCCCAAACTAAAGAGGAAACATTTGACCAAGGTATGCCTATAGGCTACTGTTTCAAATGTTTCAGATTGCCATATAACTTGGTACATGTAGTCCATAATATGCAAACACCAATGAGGAATTATTTTATCATGTGATTTGGCTGTCTCCATACATTTCACATTGCCATGATGACAATGTTGGAACCCATTTCCTCAGCGTATCAGCATATTGAGAAGGAAATAGGCACTGACACTACCCATATACACATGGTGGATGACACATGGACATACAGGCTAACGGGCATATATTTCCCCCGTTAGCATGTATGTCAATGTGTCATTGACCGGGCTAAAGGTGCTAAGCATTCTGTGTAGGAACATACTAGCTTTGTTAGACAAGATCATAGACTGTAGTGGACAATATAGTTTAAATAAAAAATGTCCATTTCCAAGTAATAAGAAAATGTAAATGCCCGACTTACCTATCAAGGAGGAAATTAGCAAGTTTGGCGCCAAATGAAAAAATCTTTTGCAGATGATGTGGTCCTGATGGCTTCCTCCGGCCAGGATCTTCAGCTCTCACTGGATCGGTTCGCAGCCGAGTGTGAAGCGACTGGGATGGGAATCAGCACCTCCAAGTCCGAGTCCATGGTTCTCTCCCGGAAAAGGGTGGAGTGCCATCTCCGGGTTGGGGAGGAGATCTTGCCCCAAGTGGAGGAGTTCAAGTACCTCGGAGTCTTGTTCACGAGTGAGGGAAGAATGGATCGTGAGATCGACAGGCGGATCGGTGCGGCATCTTCAGTAATGCGGACGCTGTATCGATCCGTTGTGGTGAAGAAGGAGCTGAGCCGGAAGGCAAAGCTCTCGATTTACCGGTCGATCTACGTTCCCATCCTCACCTATGGTCATGAGCTTTGGGTCATGACCGAAAGGACAAGATCACGGATACAAGCGGCCGAAATGAGTTTCCTCCGCCGAGTGGCTGGGCTCTCCCTTAGAGATAGGGTGAGAAGCTCTGTCATTCGGGGGGAGCTCAAAGTAAAGCCGCTGCTCCTCCACATGGAGGAGCCAGATGAGGTGGTTCGGGCATCTGGTCAGGATGCCACCCGAACGCCTCCCTCGGGAGGTGTTTCGGGCACGTCCGACCGGTAGGAGGCCACGGGGAAGACCCAGGACACGCTGGGAAGACTATCTCTCCCGGCTGGCCTGGGAACGCCTCGGGATCCCCCGGGAGGAGCTGGACGAAGTGGCTGGGGAGAGGGAAGTCTGGGTTTCCCTGCTTAAGCTGCTGCCCCCGCGACCCGACCTCGGATAAGCGGAAGAAGATGGATGGATGGATGAAAAAATCTTCTCCGCCTTCAATCGTCTCCATCTTTCAAAAGCATCCCCGATACAAATCCAGGTTTTGTTCCTGGCTTTGTCATGAACAAGTTGAGAACTGTAACGAGGCCTTTTAGATTGACTAAGGTCTGACATGTTTAGTAACTTTACCAGTGGCAGTAGCCAGACGAAGATGGCGGTGCGTAACTGACAACCTGGATGTGACACACTCACGGAATTTCTAATTGGTGAAACGGTAGAGGCGGGACATCGAAATGAAAACCATAACAATATTTCGGGGCTTTAAATCTTATTTTAAGATGAGCATATCCCCGCTTAACTACTGTTATCAGTTATAGAGATATGAGAAAAGAACATGATTTATTAATGCCTTTTGAAATATCAAGACCATTTAATGATGACTTGACATGCAATTATTACATATGGCTGCTTTAACCAGCCAAAAAGTCAATAAAAAAAAGCAACATTTACATTTAGATCTCCACGCTTCATAGGTTTAGAGGCACAGAAGTACTTAGTAAGAAAACTTCAACTAAAAGGTGTTGACATTTAAACTAACAGCACTTCCTTTATGGCTCTGTTGACTCTACCACTGTGACTCTTTGCCTCTATATTTGGTCTATATCTAAATATAAAACATCCCACCGTGGTCGTAACCCTCTGCATGCTCCATCGGGGGCTTTTTGAAGCCAAAACTTTCCCTACAGATCTTCCAGATGTTCTGTGTCAAGCCAAACGTTGACGTTAAGTGCTGAACACTGAGAACTATTAACCCAAGTTTACAGAGAAACAGTAGAGCACCAAGTTCTTTGTGTGCGGAGTATTCGGACGAGAACTTGCTGTAAGGATGCTCTTCTTTTCAAAGAACACAGCCACTTGGATTTGCACACCTCGCTGACTGACACTTAGCGGTGGAAGTGAAAGAAAATCTATGAATCAAACCTCTGTTCTTGAATTAGAACATACTGTAACAAAGTGATCAGAGCAAAACGCACAACTTGCTTCTTGTTTTACTCTACGACTGACCAATGAAAGAGATCCCAAAGCATCTAAATGTGTTCTGTAGCTGCTGTGATTTATGACCGCGTGCATGCAGTGTGGGTCGAATGGCATCTTACAAGTGGCTTGTGTAATATTAAGCAATAATGTTTTTGCTTGATCTTCTTAAAGGGGAACATGATCACCAGACCTATGTAAGCGTCAATATATACCGTATCTTCCGCACCATAAGGCGCCCTGGGTTATAAGCCGCGCCTTCAATGAACGGCATATTTCAAAACTTTGTCCACCTATAAGCCGCCCCGTGTTGTAAGCCGCATCTAACTGCGCTAAAGGAATGTCAAAAAAACAGTCAAATAGGTCAGTCAAACTTTAATAATATATTAAAACCAGCGTGATGTGGGCGCGCATGGAATCGTATATCAACATGGACGGAGCTGCGTGAAGAAAGCCACCCGGCCTCTTCGCGTAAACTTAAACTTACCTTAACCACTCGCTCATCTTTTCTTCATCCATCCCTTCGAGTTAGCTTTTATGATGAGGCCGGCTGGAAAGGTCTCTTTTGGCAAGGTCTTCCTTTTGAATATCACCATGGGTGGAAGTTTCTGGCCATTAGCATGGCAAGCTAGAACCACAGTGAAGGATGACTTCTCATTCCCTGTGGTGCGAATATTCACCGTACGTGCTCCCGTTGTATCCACAGTGCGGTTCACAGGAATATCAGTTGCTGTGAAATAGTAATCCGTGTGCGGATGGAGAGATTGCGTCTTTTCATGAACCGGATCCTTGTCGCTTAGTAGGAGCCATTTTGTGGTCTTTACAGATGTAAACACACAAAGGAAATGAAACGTACGGTAATATCCGCGCGCTTTTTCTTCTTCTACGCGGGCGGGTGGTTGCTTACAGTAGAAGAAGAAGCGCTTCCTGTTCTATGGGGGCGGGTGCTTACCTTGGCGGTTGCTTGCGTAGAAGAAGAAGCGCTTCCTCTTCTACCGGGAAAAAAGATGGCGGCTGTTTACCGTAGTTGCGAGATCGAAACTTTATGAAAATGAATTGTAATATTAATCCATATATAAAGCGCACCGGGTTATAAGGCGCACTGTCAGCTTTTGAGAAAATTTGTGGTTTTTAGGTGCGCCTTATAGTGCGGAAAATACGGTACCTTGATGTTGCAGACAAAACACCATATCTTTTTTTAACCGATTTCCGAACTCTAAATGGGTGAATTTTGGCGAATTAAACGCATTTCTATTATTCGCTCTCGAGAAGCAATCCGCCATTTTCTCAAAACACCGGGTCAAATCAGCTCTGTTTGTAGATTAACTACGATCAAAGTATTGGACAGGACGTCGAAAATGTGTAATAAAGTTGTACTTTATATAAGAAAAAAATGGCATACAGAACGGTACAAAACGATCCCTATATCTTGTTATCTGTCATTCATTCATCACCCGTGGGCTCGTAATCCTCATTCAACAACCACAATGCACCTTCTCCCGGTCTTTTCTAACATCCGGTTTTGCCGCAATGCATTGTGGAACATGCTGTCTTTTAGTTAACCCTTTGTTCGGCTATTGAGTAGAAAACAACTCAATTCAGTGTCAGTGTTTCTCAAATAATCAATATCAAATACATGTATAAATTCCCTTTTAACTGTTTTTAGCTGTAAATAATAATAGACAAGCAGGGGGACGGCGTGGCGAAGTTGGGAGAGTGGCCGTGCCAGCAATCTGAGGGTTACTGGTTCAATCCCCACCTTCTACCATCCTAGTCACGTCCGTTGTGTCCTTGAGCAAGACATTTCACCCTTGCTCCTGATGGATGCAAATTAGGAATGATCATCACACATGAACTATATAACCCATAAGTTACAACACTGTTATTTTCCGTTTTTTTCGACTGTTTTCCGTACCTTGGAGACATCATGCCTCGTTGGTGTGTTGTCGGAGGGTGTAACAACAAGAACAGGGACGGATTCAAGTTGCACCAGTGGCCCAAAGATGCGAAAGTGGCAAGAAATTGGACGTTTGTTCCGCACACTTTACCGACGAAAGCTATGCTACGACAGAGATGGCAAGAATGTGTGGATATCCTGCGACACTCAAAGCAGATGCATTTCCAACCATAAAGTCAAAGAAATCTGCCGCCAGACCCCCATTGAATCTGCCGGAGTGTGTGAGCAATTCAGGGACAAAGGACCTCGGTAGCACGGCAAGCAATGGCGGCAGTTTGTTCCCGCAGACGAGCGAGCTAAACCCCCTGGATGTCTTGGCTCACACCGTCCCTTATGCCACCGGAGATGATCAAGAGAAGAATATCGACCCTAGCTTCCCTGGCCTGCTGACATCAACTCCAAAACTGGACAGATCAGCTTTCAGGAAAAGAGCGCGGATGAGGGTATGTCTACAGAATATATTAATTGATGAAAACTGGGCTGTCTGCACTCTCAAAGTGCATGTTGTTGCCAAATGTATTTCATATGCTGTAAACCTAGTTCATAGTTGTTAGTTTCCTTTAATGCCAAACAAACACATACCAATCGTTGGTTAGAAGGCGATCGCCGAATTCGTCCTCGCTTTCTCCCGTGTCGCTGGCTGTCGTGTCGTTTTCGTCGGTTTCGCTTGCATACGGTTCAAACCGATATGGCTCAATAGCTTCAGTTTCTTCTTCAATTTCGTTTTCGTTACCTGCCTCCACACTACAACCATCCGTTTCAATACATTCGTAATCTGTTGAATCGCTTAAGCCGCTGAAATCCGAGTCTGAATCCGAGCTAATGTCGCTATATCTTGCTGTTCTTTCCGCCATGTTTTGTTTGTATTCACTATGTGACGTCACAGGAAAATGGACGGGTGTTTATAACGATGGTTAAAATCAGGCACTTTGAAGCTTTTTTTAGGGATATTGCGTGATGGGTAAAATTTTGAAAAAAACTTCGAAAAATATAATAAGCCACTGGGAACTGATTTAACCATTCTGAAATTGTGATAATGTTCCCCTTTAATTTCTTGTTTCTTGTCATTTTCCTGAGACCCTCAAGATCATCTTAGCTTATTATTTGTAGTAATGATAATGCATTCGAATATTATAGTCCAGGTGATGTATGTGTAATTCATCCAGCACTGATCCGTTCAACCAAAGTCAAAAAACAAGCCCCGATTAAAGCCTAAAATACTTAATAATTTCTTGACCTTTGGATTGGCAGACCGGGGGTGGTGGTTCCTCTCTTTAAAAAGGGGAACCGGAGGGTGTGTTCTAACTATCGTGGGATCACACTCCTCAGCCTTCCCGGTAAGGTCTATTCAGGTGTACTGGAGAGGAGGCTACGCCGGATAGTCGAACCTCGGATTCAGGAGGAACAGTGTGGTTTTCGTCCTGGTCGTGGAACTGTGGACCAGCTCTATACTCTCGGCAGGGTCCTTGAGGGTGCATGGGAGTTTGCCCAACCAGTCTACATGTGCTTTGTGGACTTGGAGAAGGCATTCGACCGTGTCCCTCGGGAAGTCCTGTGGGGAGTGCTCAGAGAATATGGGGTTTCGGACTGTCTGATTGTGGCGGTCCGCTCCCTGTATGATCAGTGTCAGAGCTTGGTTCGCATTTCCGGCAGTAAGTCGGACACTTTTCCGGTGAGGGTTGGACTCCACCAAGGCTGCCCTTTGTCACCCATTCTGTTCATAACTTTTATGGACAGAATTTCTAGGCACAGTCAAGGCGTTGAGGGGATTCGGTTTGGTGGCTGCGGGATTAGGTCTCTGCTTTTTGCAGATGATGTGGTCCTGATGGCTTCATCTAGCCAGGATCTTCAGCTCTCACTGGATCGGTTCACAGCTGAGTGTGAAGCGACTGGGATGAGAATCAGCACCTCCAAGTCCGAGTCCATGGTTCTCGCCCGGAAAAGGGTGGAGTGCCATCTCCGGGTTGGGGAGGAGATCTTGCCCCAAGTGGAGGAGTTCAAGTACCTCGGAGTCTTGTTCACGAGTGAGGGAAGAGTGGATCGTGAGATCGACAGGCGGATCGGTGCGGCGTCTTCAGTAATGCGGACGCTGTATCGATCCGTTGTGGTGAAGAAGGAGCTGAGCCGGAAGGCAAAGCTCTCAATTTACCGGTCGATCTACGTTCCCATCCTCACCTATGGTCATGAGCTTTGAGTTATGACCGAAAGGACAAGATCACGGGTACAAGCGGCCGAAATGAGTTTCCTCCGCCGGGTGGCGGGGCTCTCCCTTAGAGATAGGGTGAGAAGCTCTGTCATCCGGGGAGAGCTCAAAGTAAAGCCGCTGCTCCTCCACATCGAGAGGAGCCAGATGAGGTGGTTCGGGCATCTAGTCAGGATGCCACCCGAGCGCCTCCCTAGGGAGTTGTTTAGGGCACGTCCGACCGGTAGGAGGCCACGAGGAAGACCCAGGACACGTTGGGAAGACTATGTCTCCCGGCTGGCCTGGGAACGCCTCGGGATCCCCCGGGAGGAGCTGGACGAAGTGGCTGGGGAGAGGGAAGTCTGGGCTTCCCTGCTTAGGCTGCTGCCCCCGCGACCCGACCTCGGATAAGCGGAAGAAGATGGATGGATGGATTTCTTGACCAGCTCCAGGTTGGCCATCTGGGTTCGTATTCGGATCCCTGTCTGGCAGTTAGTGACCCTTGGTCTAAAGCAGGGGTGTCCAGCTCATTTTAGACCGCGGGCCACATGGAGAAAAATCTACTCCCAAGTGGGCCGGACTGGTAAAATCGCTGCACGATAACTTAAAAATAAAGACAACCTCAGATTGTTTTCTTTGTTTAAAAATAGAACAAGCACATTCTAAAAATGTACAAATCATAATGTTGTTGGGGGTTTTTTACACTCACATGTTGCGGTTAATAGTATTCTATCTTTATTTGTCGTTATTTATACTTTCTGAATGAATTATGTGATAATGTTCATCAGTCAAAAAAATATCAAAATCAAATTACAGTATGTTATTTATGTCATTTGCTCACTTTCCTCGACTGGATCAGGCCCGCACACAGGTTTTATCCAGGCCCGCGGGATGAGTTTAGGTATAAAAATGAGCCGACATTTTTGAATGAAAGAAACTGCTGTTCTAAATGTGTCCACTAGATGTCGCAATAGGTATTTTTTTTATATCTTTGTACATTATGTTACATATGTAAACAAATATAAACCACATGTTAGTGCACCAGTCGAAGAAAATGAGCAAACAACATACATAACATCTTGTAATTTGATTTTGATATTTTTTTATTTTGATATATTGAAAATTAACACCAATGAGTTGACTCATGAACATTATCACATAGTTTATTCAGAAAGTATAAATAACGACAAATAATGATAAATGGGTTATACCCTCAAGGGTAGTGTCAAAGCGCTTTGACACTACTTCCACATTCACCCATTCACACAACCATTCACACACTGATGGCGGGAGCTGCCATGTAAGGCCCTAACCACGACCCATCAGGAGCAAGGGTGAAGTGTCTTGCTCAAGGACACAACGGACGCGACGAGGTTGGTAGAAGGTGGGGATTGAACCAGGAACCCTCAGGTTGGTGGCACAGCCACTCTCCCAACTCTGCCACACCGTCCCTGATAGAATACTATTAACCGTAACATGTAAGTGTAAAAAAAAAACCCAACAACATTATGATTTGTACATTTTCAGAATGTGCTTGTTCTATTTTTAAACAAAAAAAAAAAGAAGTTGTCTTTATTTTTAGGTTATCGTGCCGTGATTTTACCAGTCCGGCCCACTTGGGAGTAGGGATGTCCCGATCCAGGTTTTTGCACTTCCGATCCGATACCGATATTGTTTTTGCATTTCCGATCCGATACCGATACTGACCGATACCGATACTGACTGATACTGGCCTATCCGAGCATGTATTAAAGTTTAAAGTTATTTAGCCTACTTAGTTGTCAGAATCATGTTGAAAAGGGTTTTAGTACTCTTGATAACAACTAGCCAGCTGAATTAGGGGAGTTTGAATAATACACAATGGTTGGTAACAAGAAACTGACCTGTTTATTCAAGGATAAACACAAAATAGACAAAATTATACATGACAAACAGAAATGGCATCATTGAACTAGGGCTGAGCGATATGGCCTTTTTTTAATATTGCGATATTTTAAGGCCATATTGCGATACACAATATATATCTCGATATTTTGCCTTAACCTTGAATGAACACTTGATGCATATAATCACAGCAGTATGATGATTCTATGTGTTTTGATTGATTGATTGAGACTTTTATTAGTAGGTTGCACAGTGAAGTACATATTCCGTACAATTGACCACTAAATGGTAACACCCCAATAAGTTTTTCAACTTGTTTAAGTCGGGGTCCACTTAAATTGATTCATGATACAGATATATACTATCAGATATATACTGTCATCATAATACAGTCATCACACAAGATAATCACATTGAATTATTTACATTATTTATAATCCAGGGTGTGGAGGGGGGCGCCGGATGTAAGTGTCAAAAAGACAACTAAAAGAGTTTGATAAGAGAATAAATCTAAAGTTAAAATATAGGGTAGAAATGCACCCATTTGCAGGAAATGTAGTCTTGATTTTCAAAGTTTTCTTTCAAGGCTTGCATGTCTACATTAAAACATTCTTCTTCATACTGCATTAATATATGCTACTTTTAAACTTTCATGCAGAGAAGGAAATCACAACTAAAAAAATCACAAATTTTTTCATACGATGTTGATGTGGAAATGTTTGCCTCTGCATTTTGATGGTGTGGACGTGTGGCACCGAATGGAGATAAGCGTCTCGACAGACGTCACAATATTTGAACAATGATGACGAAAACTGTTTTCTCTGTCGTGTCCGTGTGTCGAAAATTGTTATGCGCTTATTTTTTTATTAGATTTTGTGCGTGGCATAGATTTGCTATGCGCAGAGGAAGCTTAAACAGTGCGCAATTGCACAGGCGAGCACCTTAGAGGGAGCGTTGCTCGCATGGCTGCGCTAGCATCACAGCTAACGTTAGCCATGCTGCTACCTCTCTGTTCGGGGAGGACGTATACGTATGTGACGTATGACGTGACAGTATGTGACGTGTGTAAGAAGGTGCGCTTGCTGTCTGTGAGAGGGAGACACAGGAAAGAGTGAGAAAAGCCTGTCGTGTAATGCCAGCAGCTAAAAGCAACTGCGTGAGAATTCACAGACGTGTGGATGTGTTGAAGGTGTGCTGGAAAATGTGGAACGGAAATTACGGAGCAGCAGAAAAGTGGAATGTATTATTTAAATTGGTGCGTTGGAAAACACGGACCGGAGTTTTTTTTTAAAACTGGATCTGGATCGGCATTTTCCCATGCCTTGCCGATACGCAATTTTTGGCAAATATCGGCGGCCGATCCGATCCAAATATCGGATCGGGACATCCCTACTTGGGAGTACATTTTTCTCCATGTGGCCCCCGATCTAAAATGAGTTCACCGCAGGATTTCAAGCTGATGCAGTGACACTTGTGTGACTCAGTCTGAACTTTTTATGAGTATTATTAAATTATTCTTGTTGTATTAGTTTAATAATCGCGAGGTGCTGTACGATTAATATTCTGACTGGTGGTTGAGCTTCTCTAAGGTTTAAATTCAGAGATTTCAGACTTCAGGAAAGCAGCTCTCTGTTTCGCTGCTCATTGCCGTCTTATATCGCTTCTGGTAGAGATGGTGCACGCTTGTTATTGACAAGCTGCAACTCTGACACCACATTGTCGTGAACCGATAATTCACCAAATTATTATTACTGCGAGTCTCTGACCTTCCTGGAAGCTCAACTCTGATGAGCAAACAAAGTCAGTGGTAGTCCTGCATAAAACTCAGCTACTTAGGGTGCTGAGGAGTTGAAAATGTTGTTGGCACGGTGGAGCAAATCAAAAGATCTTTAGCTTCCAGCTAGTACCTTGTATTGTGTTGATCTGAGACGGCCTCTGTGTCTAAGCACAGAACATAGTCTTCATCCAGAATACAGACTGTACAGTATCAATAACTGTCAACGCCTGAAACCATAATTCATGTTTTCACTCTGACCTAGGTAGTTCTGCCCTGTGTCAGATGTTCTCTAGCTCCTTGGGGTATTTCACTTTTATCTGCACAGGACCGGTGCTTAGCAGAGTTTTTAATCACATGAGGTCCTTCTCTCGGTCGTCAGCGATAAAACAAATTGTCTGGGTAAGGAAGGGGTGGCTGGTGAAAGATGATGTTGCCTCTGGTCACAGATAGAGAGCGCCATTGTGACAGCACACATGCTCTCTATAGCTGTTAAGAGTCAGAGGAGCTTCATGTGACTCCCCTCGCTAGGTTCGGAGCATGTGAATGGCAAAGAGTCTGTCTCTTTGGAAATAGGCAATTCCCTAGCACCTCAGACAGAAGACTAGCCTGGGTATGCAAATTCAGTTGACGCAGGCGCCTAAGGCCGAGCCACCTCTGAATGTTTCAAGTTAAATAGGAAGTTGTTTGAATTTGAGCAGCTCTACCTAATATTCCCTTTTAGGATTGAAGGCAAGAGGGAGGCTCAGAGTTAAAAACCGGCAAATGGACCTGTCATGGCTGTGCTCCCACTAAATCAGACGTCCATATTTAGTTGGCGGGAGGGGACGGCTCAGTAGTAATGTAAACAAAGCCTGGGAGCAGGAAGGAGGCACAAAGAGGACATCAAGTCCAATGTTTGATGTATCCGTGCTCCTTAAGGAAGGAACATGTAGGATCGCTTCTTCAATTTAAAAGCTTCTGAATGTGTGGCATGGACTGGAGGCAGGATTCGTACTTTCTGGATCAGCAAGAGATACCCTCTGGTAGGCCATATCACCACACATTCTGCCGATGTGAAAATCAAATTAGGGAAGACAAGACGCCTCAGACCAACGTTAGACAGCAAGTAGCTTGATTGGCGACCATCCTCTGTTGATCATGAGTGACTTGTGTGCCGAGAGCTCCGAGGACGAGCAGGGCGAAGTTCAGCAGTGGCCTCAGGGACATAGAAGACACAGGCTGCCAATCATTCAGCTCATTCCAAGGTCAAAGACGGCTTCACCCTGTGGATCCCCGAAGATATCGCCCAAAGGCTCCCCACGTGGATCTCCGCGAAACTCTCCGCTGTTCTTGAGGAAGATGATGATGGCCAGGAGCATCAACCTCCAGAGGCGCCGCTTCACCTTGGCACACACACCCAGGTAGAGCTTGTGTTACCTGTAGATCCCTTTCTTTCTATCAGAACAAATGCATTTGTTGGAAATTGTTACCATTGCTCAGTTTCTGCGATTAGGAAAGTGTAAACACAAAAAGAAAGATACATACATACAATTCAACAGTTTTTTCTCCCGGTCTTGTGATTTGATCTTCTGATGACTGTTTTGGACCCGCTGGTAGTTGGAGGCGTACATTGTTCTGCTCTGCTGGCTGGAAGTCACTTTTCTCAGCTGCTGCTGCTGCTGCTATAGATTTATTTTTGGCCAATGGATTATAAAGTGTTGCGTTGCCAAGCTCATGTTGAGGAATTCACACATTTGTTAGGCTTTATTAGAGTGCACCGTCATAAGACCGTCAGCTAAATCACATTAGCATTAGAAGGACATTTACGCCGATATGTTCCGTTTCTAAGATTTTTAGGAACTGGTAGTTTATAACAGTCACGGGGATCCCCTGTTTGACATTATGCTTCATTATTTCTTTCTCCAGCTGTCACTTTCAGTGCTTAATATCCAACAGGTGTGAGTGTTTTTCCAAAGCTTTGTCCCCCTTTTCCACCCGAATGGAATCACCTTTGTAAACACACGACTCCGTGACAGGCCTGCTGTCGCGGGATCAGCTGTGTGTGTGTGTGTGTGTGTGTGTGTGTGTGTGTGTGTGTGTGTGTGTGTGTGTGTGTGTGTGTGTGTGTGTGTGTGTGTGTGTGTGTGTGTTGTTCCGCTTTGTCGAGCAAATACTGTTGTCAGAGACACAGCCAGCTCTCCTCCATAACCGCGTGGCTCTGAAACAAACTTATTCAGCCTGGTGTTTTCAAATGATCCAATCTCACATGTTATCTGGAATGGACACTGCGAAACACAGCTGCGTTGGCTGTCTCCACACTCCCGAGCATTTGGTTTTCCAAGCCTCTGTTACGTCGTCTTTAGCACACATTCATGTGATCACTTGGGTCTGGATCGAACCTAACCTTGTTGTTTGAAGTAATGAATTAACAGGCCGTGTACTTCTGAGTCTACAGGGGATCCTACAGACAGACGTTTATTTGCACTTAAAGCAAGCAGTGTCCTTCCCCGTCAGTGCGGTAAAGGCGCCTTTAGGAAGCCTTTAAGGAAATGTAAAAGCAATTTGCGCACACACCCCTCCTCCCTCTTTGTCAATGATTATCCTTTCCTCTTTGACGTACATGCACTTGTACATAATATTCCAGAACATGCACAATATAGTCCTTTGCAGAGGTGGGTAGTAACGCGCTACATTTACTCTGTTACATCTACTTGAGTAACTTTTGGGATAAATTGTACTTCTAAGAGTAGTTTTAATGCAACATACTTTTACTTTTACTTGAGTATATTTATAGAGAAGAAACGCTACTTTTACTCCGCTACTTTTATCTACATTCAGCTCGCTACTCGCTACTAATTTTTATCGATCTGTTAATGCACGCTTTGTTTGTTTTGGTCTGTCAGACAGACCTTCATAGTGCCTGCCTTACTGGTGACGTTTCACTTCGTTCCACCAATCAGATGCAGTCACTGGTGACGTTGGACCAATCAAACAGAGCCAGGTGGTCACATGACCTGACTTAAACAAATTGAAAAACTTATCGGGGTGTTACCATTTAGTGGTCAATTGTACGGAATATGTACTGTACTGTGCAATCTACTAATAAAAGTTCCAATCAATCAATCAAAAGTGTGAAGGAAAAAAGATACTTCTTTATTTCAACCGTACATCCCGTCAAAAGCCTAAAGACTGACTGCACAGTTCCTGTCTTCACAATAAAAGTGCCGCTCCATCGCGCCTGCGCTTTCAAAACAAGAGTCTCCGAAAGCCAGCGCAAACAAGCTAGCAAGCTAAGGAGTTTGACGCCAATATATTTCTTGTAAAGTGTATAAAAACGAATATGGAAGCTGTACAAATAAGATGCCAAAAACCCACCACTTTCATGTAGTATTAGACAGAAAGGAGGAACTTTTCTTCTCCTCCATTTGAAAACGTGGACGTTATCATCACTACTGTCTGATTACTATCAACGCAAGTCATCAGAATCAGGTAATACACCAACTTATATTCTAGTCTTCATGAAAGAAAGGAATCTATATGTTAAACATGCATGTATATTCATTAAAACATCTTTAACATGTAAACAAAAACAGCAAAATAAATACATATAAATTATATACTGTATATATCAATGTATATGTATATATATATATATATATATATATATATATATATATATATATATATATATATATATATATATATGTGTGTGTGTGTATGTTACTCATCAGTTACTCAGTACTTGAGTAGTTTTTTCACAACATACTTTTTACTTTTACTCAAGTAAATATTTGGGTGACTACTCCTTACTTTTACTTGAGTAATAAATCTCTAAAGTAACAGTACTCTTACTTGAGTACAATTTCTGGCTACTCTACCCACCTCTGGTCCTTTGACACAACATGTTAAAACTTGGGGTACATTTTTGTTAGTGCTGTTAAATTTCTTCCTGAGATTTATTAGTGAGTAATACGTTTCCCTAAAGCAGGGGTCGGCAACCTTTACCAGTCAAAGAGCCACTTTGATCAGTTTCACAAATTATAGAAAACAATGGGAGCCGCAAAAATGTTTTGAAATTTAAAATGAATTAACACTGCATACATAGTTGTTGTTTTTTTGCTTTGTGCTATGTATAAACCAGGGGTCTCAGACACGCTTCCCACACCTTAATAAGGAATTTGAATGCTGGTGCGGCACGCGGGTTTTATATGAATGGCGATTGTCCGCGTCATGCGTGCCGAGATAAATAAATAAATGATAAATGGGTTGTACTTGTATAGCGCTTTTCTACCTTCAAGGTACTCAAAGCGCTTTGACACTACTTCCACATTTACCCATTCACACACACATTCACACACACTGATGGAGGGAGCTGCCATGCAAGGCGCTAACCAGCACCCATCAGGAGCAAGGGTGAAGTGTCTTGCTCAGGACACAACGGACATGACGAGGTTGGTACTAGGTGGGGATTGAACCAGGGACCCTCGGGTCGCGCACGGCCATTCTTCCACTGCGCCACGCCGATGGTACAGCATATAGCACTCACTAAAACCAGCGTGCCTGATCAGCCACACGTTGTGTGGGCTTCTGCTTGCTCACATAAGTGACAGCAATGCATACTTGGTCAACAACCACACAGGTTACACTGACGGTGACCATATAAAAAAACTTTAACACTCTTACTAATAATGCGCCACACTGTGAACCCACACCAAACAAGAATGACAAACACATTTCGGGAGAACATCTGCACCGTAACACAACATAAACACAACAGAACAAATACCCAGAATCCCATGCAGCCCTAACTCTTCCGGGATACATTATACACCCCCGCTACCAAACCCCGCCCACTAGAGATGCGCGGTTTGCGGGCACAACCGCGGAGTCCGCGGATCGGGCGGATGAAATAAAAAAAAATTAGATTTTATCCGCGGGTCGGGTCGGGTCGGGCGGTTGAAATAAAAAAAAATTAGATTTTAAATAGATTCAGGCGGGTGGCAGTTAAACCAATTCGGAAATATATATACATAGTTAAATGTTGTTACCCACATACGAAAAACGAGCAGGCACCTGCTGCATATGCCACAACAGAAGAAAAAAAAAAGAAGAGATGGACACTTTTACGGAGCGGAGAAGGGACGCCTCGCCGGGGTCCGGGACCGAGGCCCCTTCCCCCGAGAGGGCCCCACCGGGTGCCGTAGCTGAGGCGATCCGCGAGAAGGGCCCGACGCACGTCCAGGGTCACCACCGCGCCCACCGCACCGACACCCCGCCTCGTCCGCCTTCGCCGCGGCCGGCGTCACGCGCAGCAGGTAAGCAGCTTACCTGCCCGCCACCCCCGTGGCCGGGGGCTCGTAACAGGGGTCACTCCGCGCGCTCCGCCCGCGCAGCTTACCTGCCCGCCACCCCTGTTGCCGGGGACGCGTAACAGGGGTCACTCCGCGCGCAGTGCGCTCACGAAAGGGGTGGGGCTCACCCTGGTTGATATAGACAGCAGGACGGTGGCCATGGAAGTCGGAACCCGCTAAGGAGTGTGTAACAACCCACCTGCCGAATCAACTAGCCCTGAAAATGGATGGCGCTGGAGCGTCGGGCCCATACCCGGCCGTCGCCGGCAGCGAGACGCGCTTGGAGGTGCGCTCAGCGTGGCTCCCATATGATTGCGCACTGGTGTGCGTCTGGGTCGTGACAGCGTGGCACGCGAATGTCTGTGCTGCATTGGATCAGTCTCCTTTCTTTAACAGGCTTTATAACCTCACTAATGCCTTGCATCGTCTATACTAGATATATAACAACGGGCGGGTGCGGGCGGGTGCGGTTCTGATCAAATGTTACATCGGGTGGATGGCGGATGGTTGAAGACTTTCTGATGCGGTTGCGGATGAAATAATTGCCTATCCGCGCATCTCTACCGCCCACCTCAACCGACGCACAGAGAGGGGGGGGGGGTTGATGTGTGAGGGAGCGGGGTTGGGGTGGGGGCGGGGTTTGGTGGTAGCAGGGGTGTATAATGTAGCCCGGAAGAGTCAGGGCTGCATGGGATTCTGGGTATTTGCCCTGTTGTGTTTATGTTGTGTTACGGTGCAGATGTTCTCCCGAAATGTGTTTGTCATCATTGTTTGGTGTGGGTTCACAGTGTGGCGCATTATTAGTAAGAGTGTTAAAGTTGTTTTATATAGTCACCGTCAGTGTAACCTCTGTGGCTGTTGACCAAGTATGCATTGCTGTCACGTACGTGTGCAAGCAGAAGACGCATGCTGTATAACAAATGGTTGGGCTGGCACACTATTAATACAGTTTGTAGAGGGCGTCAAATGTTGTACCATCATGGCACGCCCTTATTATAGATGTAAGGGTGAAAATCGGTGAATATTAATCCCGGGAGTTTTCTGCGAGAGTCACTGAATTCCAGATGTTTCACGGGAAAATCGGGGGGTTCGGCAAGTAAGCTGCTGAGCCGCATCAGAGTGATCAAAGAGCCACGGGTTGCCAACCCCTGCCCTAAAGAAACCAGGGCTCCAAAGAAAAAAAGACAGCTCCAGTGGTGTTTACAAGATCACTCACTTAATGTGGAATGGGAAGGCATCACTTGTTTGACAGTTATTATAACTCTGCGGCCAGACTCTTTCCTAGATTCACGTGTCTGTCGAAAATCAGAATATGAGACTTGGCGGAACAAGATTTTAAGCTTCACTCCGGAAAGTCGGATGCTGACTGTCGAGCACGTCAAGTCACAGCCTTTAAATTGGCCAGTTCTGCAAGCAGTCGTCTGCTGATGTCAAAGCGAAATGGACGGAGAGAAGTTATTGCAGGATGGCTGGCAAGGAGGAGAAATTAAACAAACGCAGGATCCGACGGAAAAATACATTTCTCGGGGAGCAGTTTTAGAACATACCGGCCACTTTATTTTTTTACTAAATGTCAAAGTTGATTAAGACCCCTTTTCCACTTTATCCCACCTCGGTCAAATGAAATGTTCCCATGAAAATATTTCACTTTGTCTAAAAAAAAACATTTACTATAACTTTTATTTAATGCTCTGCACTATAAAGTTTCTAAAAACCTTTTAATCAGAAAAATTAGTTGTACTACAAATTTGATGAGAATTTTGTACACAGTATATTAATACATTTTGTTTTCTAATAATAAAATAAAAAATGACTTAAATTATGAGGCTGTGTATGTTTTTGGAGTTTTGCTAACAAAAACTCCAATATTTTGTGAACTATTTTACTGTTTTGTTGTTGTTGTTTTTTAAAGATCACTAATTGTATTTACTGTTGATTTTTTTGTGGGGCGGTATAGCTCGGTTGGTAGAGTGGTCGTGCCAGCAACTTGAGGGTTGCAGGTTCGATCCCCGCTTCCGCCATCCTAGTCACTGCCGTTGTGTCCTTGGGCAAGACACCTGCTCCCAGTGCCACCCACACTGGTTTAAATGTAGCTTAGATATTGGGTTTTCACTATGTAAAGCGCTTCGAGTCACGAAATCTCACATTTCTGTTTTTTCATTTTTAATGGTTAAAAACAGAAATATTGTATTTTTATTTAAAATGGTATAATTCTGGTATACACCATTAAAAAGCTAAAATAAATTACACTAGGAAAAAAAAAATTTAATGATAAAAAAAAATTAACAGGATTTTTTTTTTTTTTTCATTTAATTTTTTTGAATAAACATGTAATTGATAATTGATAATAATTGAAATTGTATACCTTGAATTTAAAACATTCTTCTTCTCTTTAGCTCTTTAGTCAGTCAGAGGTAGTAAAATCCTAGCAAATAAAGGATTAGTGCAATCAGTAGCAGCAGTGTAAGGACAACCGTGTACTGTACAGCCACTTTAGTTCTTTTTTTTATATCTATGTAGGTTTCTCATAAAAAGACACCGCAAACGACTGCTATAACACCAGAATTGCAAGTCTCCATATCCGCATTAATCACTGTAACGAGCGTGTTTTAATGTTTTCAAATATTAAGCCGATTTATCTGGAACATGCCTTAGCAAGGACTGACCCTATAGTAAATATAATAATGGGCTTCTATGAATGAATGACTTGAAGCATCAATCAAGTGTTCTGAATAATGTATTCATTGAAATACTTTGATACCAACATCGTGTGGAGCACTGAGGAGGTTGACGGCTATAAAATGCCAGTTAAAGACTTATCCTGCACACAAAACCACATATTTGATCTACTGTCGTCACAGTTTTACTGCTGCTGCAGACAGTATTTAAAACGATCTATTTTAGGTGTTTTATTTTTTACTGCCAGATGTAAAGTAGCCTTCGGGCTAATCATGGACATCATTTGGGGGGAGAGGGCACAAGTTTTCTGCATTTTAACAACATGTTTTCCCCTCTTTTTAAACATCCAAAAAATAATGTTACGTTATTGAATGGAGACAGGTCATTCACTAGGTAGGATTCTGGGATTTTTGCTCTCCGTTCTTGATCATTTTGACCCCACGTAGTGAGATCTTGCGTGTAGCCCCAGATGGAAGGAGATTATCAGTGGTCTTGTATGCATACTTGCCAACCCTCCCGGATTTTCCGGGAGACTCCCGAAATTCAGCGCCTCTCCCGAAAACCTCCCGAGACAAATTTTCTCCCAAAAATCTCCCGAAATTCAGGCGGACCTGAGTGACGTGTCGACAGCCTGTTTTCACGTCCGCTTTCCCACAATATAAACAACGTGCCTGCCCAGTGATGTTATAACTGTAGAATGATGGAGGGCGAGTTCTTGGTTTCTTATGTGGGTTTATTGTTAGGCAGTTTCATTAACATCCTCCCAGCGCGGTAACAACACACAACAACAGCAGTCACGTTTTCGTCTACCGTAAAGCAGTTCATTTGCCGTATAAACAGCTATGTTGTGACACTCTTAAACAGGACAATACTGCCATCTACTGTACATGTGACAATAACATCTAGGGCTTTTAGAGAGTGCAGTGCACAACTGCGCACACAACAAGGAGACGAAGCAGAATGCATCATCAGAGAGGGTGTTCAGCATGGTTAGAAAAATAGTGACAGAGAATAGAACAAGGATGGACAATTCAACCCTTATCTCAACAATGAGTAGATGAGTGTTATGTGTGTGTATATGTGTAAATAAATGAACACTGAAATTCAAGTATTTCTCTTATTTATATATATATATATGTGTATATATTAGAGATGCGCGGTTTGCGGGCACAACCGCGGAGTACGCGGATTATCCGCGGATCGGGCGGATGAAATTAAAAAAATTAGATTTTATCCGCGGGTCGGGTCGGGTCGGGTGGTTCAAATTATAAATTTTTATTTTATTTTAAATAGATTCAGGCGGGTGGCAGTTACACCAATTGGGAAATATATATACATAGTTAAATGTTGTTACCCACATACGAAAAACGAGCAGGCACCTGCTGCATATGCCACAACAGAAGAAAAAAAAAGAAAAGAGATGGACACTTTTACGGAGCAGAGAAGGGACGCCTCGCCGGGGTCCGGGACCGAGGCCCCTTCCCCCGAGAGGGCCCCACCGGGAGCTGTAGCTGAGGCGATCCGCGAGAAGGGCCCGACGCACGTCCAGGGTCACCACCGCGCCCACCGCACCGACACCCCGCCTCGTCCGCCTTCGCCGCGGCCGGCGTCACGCGCAGCAGGTAAGCAGCTTACCTGCCCGCCACCCCCGTGGCCGGGGGCTCGTAACAGGGGTCTCTCCGCGCGCTCCGCCCGCGCAGCTTACCTGCCCGCCACCCCTGTTGCCGGGGGCGCGTAACAGGGGTCACTCCGCGCGCAGTGCGCTCACGAAAGGGGTGGGGCTCACCCTGGTTGATATAGACAACAGCTAGGACGGTGGCCATGGAAGTCGGAACCCGCTAAGGAGTGTGTAACAACCCACCTGCCGAATCAACTAGCCCTGAAAATGGATGGCGCTGGAGCGTTGGGCCCATATACCCGGCCGTTGCCGGCAGCGAGACGCGCTTGGAGGTGCGCTCAGCGCGGCTCCCATATGATTGCGCACTGGTGTGCGTCTGGGTCGTGACAGCGTGGCACGCGAATGTCTGTACTGCATTGGATCAGTCTCCTTTCTTTAACAGGCAAAAGCTTTATAACCTCACTAATGCCTTGCATCGTCTATATTAGATTTATAACAACGGGCGGGTGCGGGCGGGTGCGGGCGGATGCGGTTCTGATCAAATGTTAGATCGGGTGGATTGCGGATGGTTGACGACTTTCTGATGCGGTTGCGGATGAAATAATTGCCTATCCGCGCATCTCTAGTAAATATATATATATATATATATATACTGTATATATATACCGGGTATATATATATATATATATATATATATATATATATATATATATATATATATATATAATAAAATAAATATATGTATATATATATAGCTAGAATTCACTGAAAGTCAAGTATTTCTTATATGTGTATATATATGTATATATATATATATATATATATATATATGTATATATATATATATATATATATGAAATACTTGACTTGGTGAATTCTAGCTGTAAATATACTCCTCCCCTCTTAACCACGCCCCCGACCCCCCACCCCCACCTCCCGAATTCGGAGGTCTCAAGGTTGGCAAGTATGCTTGTATGTCTTCCATTTTCTAATAATTGCTCCCACAGTTGATTTCTTCACACTAAGCTGCTGTATTGCAGATTCAGTCATCCCAGCCTGGTGCAGGTCTACAACTTTGTTTCTGGTGTCCTTGGACAGCTCTTTGGTCTTGGCCATAGTGGAGTTTGGAGTGTGACTGTTTGAGGTTGTGGACAGGTGTCTATTATGCTGATAACGAAGCCTGGCACTCAGCATCAAGGGTTGGAATTGGGGGTTAAATCACCAAAATGATTCCCGGGCGCTGCCACCGCTGCTGCCCACTGCTCCCCTCACCTCCCAGGGGGTGAACAAGGGGATGGGTCAAATGCAGAGGACAAATTTCACCACACCTAGTGTGTGTGACAATTATTGGTACTTTAACTTTAACTTTAACTTTATTAAACAGGTGCCATTAATACAGGTAACGAGTGGAGGGCAGAGGAGCCTCTTAAAGAAGAAGTTACAGGTCTGTGAAAGCCAGAAATCTTGCCTGTTTGCAGGTGAACAAATACTTATTTTACAGAGGAATTTACCAAATAATTAATTAAAAATCCTACAATGTGATTTCCTGAAATATTTTCA
The DNA here is from genome assembly GCF_033978685.3 of Nerophis lumbriciformis. Classification (NCBI taxonomy): domain Eukaryota; kingdom Metazoa; phylum Chordata; class Actinopteri; order Syngnathiformes; family Syngnathidae; genus Nerophis; species Nerophis lumbriciformis. The sequence goes on from NC_084550.2 coordinate 67,781,349, forward strand.
CCCTTTCTGTCTCATAGTTGAAGTATACGTATGAGGAAAATTACAGGCCTCTCTCATCTTTGTAAGTGGGAGAACTTGCACAATTGGTGGCTGACTAAATACTATATATTTATATACAGTCGTGGTCAAAAGTTTACATACACTTGTAAAGAACATAATGTCATGCTGTCTTGAGTTTTCAATCATTTCTACAACTCTTATTTTTTTGTGATAGAGTGATTGGAGCACATACTTGTTACTCACAAAAATTATTCATGAAGTTTGCTTCTTTTATGAATTTATTATGGGTCTCCTGAAAATGTGAGCAAATGTGCTGGGTCAAAAATATACATACAGCAATGTTAATATTTGCTTACATGTCCCTTGGCAAGTTTACCTGCAATAAGGCGCTTTTGGTAGCCATCCACAAGCTTCTGCTTGAATTTTTGACCACTCCTCTTGACAAAATTGGTACAGTTCAGCTAAATGTGTAGGTTTTCTGACATGGACTTGTTTCTTCAATTTGTATGTGCCCCAATCACTCTATCACAAAAAAACAAGAGTTGTAGATATTATTTGAAACTCAAGACAGCCATGACATAATGTGTGTGTGTGTGTGTGTGTGTGTGTGTGTGTGTGTGTGTGTGTGTGTGTGTGTGTGTGTGTGTGTGTGTGTGTGTGTGTGTGTGTGTGTGTGTGTGTGTGTGTGTGTGTGTGTGTGTGTGTGTGTGTGTGTGTGTGTACTTGTCTCAACATCCTTGTGTGGACATACACTTGACAAACCACCCTTTCTGTGAGGACCTTTTGACTTGTGAGGACATTTGCCTGGTCCTCACAACTACAGAAGTAAAATATTTGTTTTACTTTGTGTGTTTTGCATTCTGAAGTGAGGTTGCAACTCTCTACTCCCATCTAGTGCTAGATTTTTTTTTCATCATTCTAGCTATAGTAGAAAGGGAGGCCCTCACAACCTACTAACCCAGGGGTCGGCAACCCGCGGCTCTAGAGCCGCATGCGGCTCTTTAGCGCCGCCCTAGTGGCTCTCTGGCGCTTTTTCAAAAATGTATGGAAAAAGATGAGGGGACATTTTTTTTGTTTTGTTTTAATATGGTTTCTGTAGGAGGACAAACATGACACAAACCTCCCTAATTGTTATAAAGCACACTGTTTATATTAAACATGCTTCACTGATTCGAGTATTTGGCGAGTGCCGTTTTGTCCTACTAATTTTGGCGGTCCTTGAACTCACCTTAGTTTGTTTACTTCTATAACTTTCTCCGACTTTCTAGGACGTGTTTTATGCCACTTCTTTTTCTGTCTCATTTTGTCCACCAAACTTTTAACGTTGTGCATGAATGCACAAAGGTGAGTTTTGTTGATGTTATTGACTTGTGTGGAGTGCTAATCAGACATATTTGGTCACTGCATGACTGCAAGCTAATTGATGCTAACATGCTATTTAGGCTAGCTATATGTACATATTGCATCATTATGCCTCATTTGTGGCTATATTTGAGGTCATTAAGTTTCCTTTAAGTCCTCTTAATTCAATTTATATCTCATGACACACTATCTGTATGTAATATGGCTTTTAATTTGTTGCGGCTCCAGACAGATTTGTTTTTGTATTTTTGGTCCAATATGGCTCTTTCAACATTTTTGGTTGCCGACCCCTGTACTAACCAAACGTGGGTCCACACAAAGTAGGCAAGACATGAATATGTGTGTGTGTGTGTGTGTGTGTGTGTATGTATATATATATATATATATATATATATATATATATATATATATATATATATATATATGTATGTATGTATGTATGTATGTATGTATTAGAGATGCGCGGATAGGCAATTATTTCATCCGCAACCGCATCAGAAAGTCGTCAACCATCCGCCATCCACCCGATGTAACATTTGATCAGAACCGCACCCACCCGCACCCGCCCGTTGTTATATATCTAATATAGACGATGCAAGGCATTAGTGAGGTTATAAAGCTTTTGCCTGTTAAAGAAAGGAGACTGATCCAATGCAGCACAGACATTCGCGTGCCACGCTGTCACGACCCAGACGCACACCAGTGCGCAATCATATGGGAGCCGCGCTGAGCGCACCTCCAAGCGCGTCTTGCGGCCGGGTATGGGCCCGACGCTCCAGCGCCATCCATTTTCAGGGCTAGTTGATTCGGCAGGTGGGTTGTTACACACTCCTTAGCGGGTTCCGACTTCCATGGCCACCGTCCTGCTGTCTATATCAACCAGGGTGAGCCCCACCCCTTTCGTGAGCGCACTGCGCGCGGAGTGACCCCTGTTACGCGCCCCCGGCAACAGGGGTGGCGGGCAGGTAAGCTGCGCGGGCGGAGCGCGCGGAGTGACCCCTGTTACGAGCCCCCGGCCACGGGGGTGGCGGGCAGGTAAGCTGCTTACCTGCTGCGCGTGACGCCGGCCGCGGCGAAGGCGGACGAGGCGGGGTGTCGGTGCGGTGGGCGCGGTGGTGACCCTGGACGTGCGTCGGGCCCTTCTCGCGGATCGCCTCAGCTACGGCTCCCGGTGGGGCCCTCTCGGGGGAAGGGGCCTCGGTCCCAGACCCCGGTGAGGCGTCCCTTCTCCGCTCCGTAAAAGTGTCCATCTCTTTTTTTTTTTTTTTCTTCTGTTGTGGCATATGCAGCAGGTGCCTGCTCGTTTTTCGTATGTGGGTAACAACATTTAACTATGTATATATATTTCCGAATTGGTTTAACTGCCACCCACCTGAATCTATTTAAAATCTAAGTTTTTTTTATTTCAACCGCCCGACCCGACCCGCGGATAAAATCTAATTTTTTTTCATTTCATCCGCCCGATCCGCGGATAATCCGCGGACTCCGCGGTTGTGCCCGCAAACCGCGCATCTCTAGTATGTATGTATTAATTAAGGCAGGGGTGTCAAACGTATTTTAGCTCAAGTGCCGCATGAAGGAAAATCTCTGCACACGCGGGCCGGACTATTAAAATAATGGCATTAAAACAAAAAAATTAAGACAACTTCAGATTGTTTTCTTTGCCTTACTTTGGCCAAAAATAGAACAAACACATTCTAAAAATATTACAACATTTTTTTAGAAAAAAATACTGGCAGCAGTAAAGTTTAGATCCACGAAGGAAAGAACAAAGTGAATGAATGTTTATAACTGAATACATTTACATATGCATAAAATTTTTTTTATTTTATTTTATTTTTTAATGAATTAACGTTCATGACAATCTTTTTCCAAAACACAATACAGAATGTGAGCTATAACAGGGTAATGCATACATTTATCATTTGTTTTCAAAATGCTTACAACATTTTTTATTGTGGGACCCCATTTTTATGACTTGATGGGGTCCCTGGGACCCCATTTTGAAAATTCCTAGCACCAACACTGATGGAGTATTGGTGCGTGCAAAACAGCAGCAGACGGCTGTGGCCTGCAGGCCGGTTCTAATACTAATCAAATATCATCCCGGGGGCCATAGATATGTATGTACCCAATGCCGATTGTGTCCCCCCCACTTCTGAAATACACATTTCGTCCCTGCATTTCGTTTATGGATATGCAATGTCATACCTGCCAACTACTCCGGTTTTCCCGTAATTAGTACGGTTTTCATCAACCTATTCCGGGTTACGGTTGCAGTGATAAAAAATACGGTTTTTCATTAATTAAAAAAAAAAGATTTTTTTAAATGCGTGAGGCTATTTATAGCACCGCTGCCAAGCACGAGGCACCTGTTGTCATTGTTTCCAAACGAGCGAACGATCATGGAATCAGCCGGAGAAACATCGCAAACGAGTCTTAAACCGAAAAGAAAACTGCAGTCATTCCGTAAAGAATATTCAAAAGCCTATCCGGGAATAATTATCCGTTCCAAAAAGGGTGAAAACTACGCGAATTGCACCTTGTGCAGACAAGATTTTTCGATCGGACACGGAGGAATTAGCGATGTAAAAGACCACGTTGGGACAAAAAAACACAAGTCTAATGCCGTTGCTAGCGATACAAGTGGAAAACTTTCAACGTTTTTCGGATTTTAGCCACAAAAAGGTAATGACACCAATGTTATCTATTGGAATTGTTTAGTACTGTTATACTGTTAAAAGTGTTTATACTATTTATGCTTTCAAGTCCAAGTTGAAGAAATCTTGTTAAATGTTGACAGCATAACTACCAAAATACAGAAGTATGTCCTTAATATTTTTGCAGTGCTATTTCTGTTGAAAAGTTAAAATGATTACATTAGAGATGTGATGTGCCACTTTTCAAGTGTCTGATGGCTTAAATACATTTTTCATATTTTGAATTCTTTTGAAAGGCTTACAAAAAAACTACATTTGAATTGTAATTCCATGCTATTGACAGGACTATTAATTCTAATGAAGTTAGCTTACCATGTTTACAGTATGATCATTGTGATAGAAATGTGAATTTTAGGCACAGAATATTTTTTACAATTGAACAAGGCAGTAGATTATACAAGCTTGGACAGAAAGTTAATAATGACACCAATTTTTTTTTAATGGAATTGTTTAGTACTGTTTTACCATTTGTTTACTGTAAAAAGTGTTTATACTGTTTATACTTTCAATTAACAAATTGAAGTCTTGTGAAAGGTTGACAGGATAACTGGCATTAACTGTCAAAATAATTTCAAACTATTGAAGTTAGCTTACAGAATAAACATGTCAATCAACCCATATGATTTTTGCTGTAATATTTTTGTTTTGAAAAGTCACTGTGACTGATAGAATAGTGATGGTTTTAGCAACATTTTAACCTGTCTGAATGCTAATAATCATTTTGCGTCGGGGGGCGAAGCCTGAACCCCCCACCAGGACTTTGTCCTGGACCTACCGGGGCCTGCGGCCCCTGGACCCTGGCTACTAGGTTTTTCTGATTTCAAAAGTTGGCAGGTATGCAATGTGTTCTTTTAAAAAAATATAAAATGACTAATAGTTTTTTCTGCCTACTGTGGCACATGCATGTTTGTACTTGAGAAATAGTTAATATATTTGTGATGAAAGGTATTTGGACTGAGCTTGTGTTGACATCGGAGGGTGGTTCACAGATTTTCTGGCAGGTAATTGTTAATTTCCCAAGAGCAGTCCTTGGATGTGGTGGTGTTATTGCCATCATAGATAAAGATAGATACATAGAGATCGGATTCATTGGCTATTTTTAGTTAGCCTGAAAGTCTTAAGTGTAAGGCCCTTCTACACTAAGGCTAAGTTTATCCGGGGTATATGCCACCTAACCTTATCCGTGTCCACACACACACACACACACACACAGCCACAATGCTGTCGTTTAAGATCCCTCCCCCCTCCGTCCACTGACATAACGCGACCTAGTACGCATGCGTGGAAAATGCGCACCTCATAGTCACCTCCAGTGTTGCTTTGTCAGAATCAGAATCAGAATCAGCTTTATTGTCATAATGCAAGGTAACGAGATTGAGGCCATTCCATACAGTGCGATGTGTGCATGCTAGAAAAACAATGTGCAAATATATAAAAATTTAAAAAATGTAGAAGTGCAATGAATATGGTGTGAAATGAATATATACATGAAAAAACAAAACAAAAACAGGGTGGTTGGTGGAATGGGTTATTGCACCGAAGAGAAGGCAGTTATGAGGGACAATGGGGCAGTCCGTTCAGGTGTGTGCACGTTCTTAAATTAAATGTAACTTATCTGAACAGTATCCAGTGTTGTGGTATTTCAATTAACTGGAACCAGTGTGCTGTGGGGCCCTATTGCATTCTTGCCAACCTTGAGACCTCCGAATTCGGGGGGTGTATATATTTTCAAGTATTTCTTATATATATATATTAGAGATGCGCGGATAGGCAATTATTTCATCCGCAACCGCATCAGAAAGTCGTCAACCATCCGCCATCCACCCGATGTAACATTTGATCAGAACCGCACCCGCCCGCACCCGCCCGTTGTTATATATCTAATATAGACGATGCAAGGCATTACTGAGGTTATAAAGCTTTTGCCTGTTAAAGTTAAAGTTAAAGTTAAAGTACCAATGATTGTCACACACACACTAGGTGTGGCGAGATTATTCTCTGCATTTGACCCATCACCCTTGATCACCCCCTGGGAGGTGAGGGGAGCAGTGGGCAGCAGCGGTGGCCGCGCCCGGGAATCATTTTGGGTGATTTAACCCCCAATTCCAACCCTTGATGCTGAGTACCAAGCAGGGAGGTAATGGGTCCCATTTTTATAGTCTTTGGTATGACTCGGCCGGGGTTTGAACTCACAACCTACCGATCTCAGGGCGGACACTCTAACCACTAGGCCACTGAGTAGGTTAAAGAAAGGAGACTGATCCAATGCAGCACAGACATTCGCGTGCCACGCTGTCACGACCCAGACGCACACCAGTGCGCAATCATATGGGAGCCGCGCTGAGCGCACCTCCAAGCGCGTCTCGCTGCCGGCGACGGCCGGGTATATGGGCCCGACGCTCCAGCGCCATCCATTTTCAGGGCTAGTTGATTCGGCAGGTGGGTTGTTACACACTCCTTAGCGGGTTCCGACTTCCATGGCCACCGTCCTGCTGTCTATATCAACCAGGGTGAGCCCTACCCCTTTCGTGAGCGCACTGCGCGCGGAGTGACCCCTGTTACGCGCCCCCGGCAACAGGGGTGGCGGGCAGGTAAGCTGCGCGGGCGGAGCGCGCGGAGTGACCCCTGTTACGAGCCCCCGGCCACGGGGGTGGCGGGCAGGTAAGCTGCTTACCTGCTGCGCGTGACGCCGGCCGCGGCGAAGGCGGACGAGGCGGGGTGTCGGTGCGGTGGGCGCGGTGGTGACCCTGGACGTGCGTCGGGCCCTTCTCGCGGATCGCCTCAGCTACGGCTCCCGGTGGGGCCCTCTCGGGGGAAGGGGCCTCGGTCCCGGACCCCGGCGAGGCGTCCCTTCTCCGCTCCGTAAAAGTGTCCATCTCTTTTCTTTTTTTTTCTTCTGTTGTGGCATATGCAGCAGGTGCCTGCTCGTTTTTCGTATGTGGGTAACAACATTTAACTATGTATATATATTTCCCAATTGGTTTAACTGCCACCCGCCTGAATCTATTTAAAATCTAATTTTTTTTTATTTCAACCACCCGACCCGACCCGACCCGCGGATAAAATCTAATTTTTTTAAATTTGCGGATCGGGCGGTTGTGCCCGCAAACCGCGCATCTCTAATATATATATAAATAATCCGTTCATGAATGAGTATATCCGTTCGGCCACCGTGTTCAATGGAGAAGTCTGATCTACAAAATGTGCAGGCAGCATACCCCTTCCCCTTCAAGCTGTCCTGGATGAACTGAAATTATTTTTTCCAATCATTTTGGAACTTGCAAGCGTATTTCTTCTTCTTACTCGTCGTCGCCATGTCGCTTCTTCGTTCTTCTGCTTCGTCTCTGTTATGTTTTGGACATTACTACTTGCCGTAGTTTTGAAGCAATGCATGATGGGAATCCGGATGTTGTGTGTCGGTGTATTAACGTGCCGGCTGGAATAAACGCACGCTGAGAAATAGCTCCGTGCCTGCCTACTTTATGGGTTATAGATAAACCTATGGATAACGGAGACATATATAATAGTCTCCTTTTCAGGTGAGAAAGGCCGCTAAAGGCACGCCCCCAATATTGTTGTCCGGGTGGAAATCGGGAGAAATTCGGGAGAATAGTTGCCCCGGGAGATTTTCGGGAGGGGCACTGAAATTCGGGAGTCTCCCGGGAAAATCGGGAGGGTTGGCAAGTATGCCATATTGTAGTGAATCACACCTGAGACTAGGGATGTCCCGATCCAGGTTTTTGCACTTCCGATCTGATACCGATACTGACCGATTCCGATACTGACCGATACTGGCCTATCCGAGCATGTATTAAAGTTTAAAGTTATTTAGCCTACTTAGTGTTAGGGTTTTAGTACTCTTGATAACAACTAGCCAGCTGAATTAGGGGAGTTTGAATAATACACAATGGTTGGTAACAAGAAACTGACCTGTTTATTCAAGGATAAACACAAAATAGACCAAATTATACATGACAAACAGAAATGGCATCATTGAACTAGGGCTGGGCGATATGGCCTTTTTTTAATATTGCGATACACGATATATATCTCGATATTTTGCCTTAGCCTTGAATGAACACTTGATGCATATAATCACAGCAGTATGATGATTCTATGTGTTTTGATTGATTGATTGAGACTTTTATTAGTAGGTTGCACAGTGAAGTACATATTCCGTACAATTGACCACTAAATGGTAACACCCCAATAAGTTTTTCAACTTGTTTAAGTCGGGGTCCACTTAAATTGATTCATGATACAGATATATACTATCAGATATATACTATCATCATAATACAGTCATCACACAAGATAATCACATTGAATTATTTACATTATTTATAATCCAGGGTGTGGATGGGGGCGCCGGATGTAAGTGTCAAAAAGACAGCCAAAAGAGTTTGATATGAGAATAAATCTAAAGTTAAAATATAGGGTAGAAATGCACCCATTTGCAGGAAATGTAGTCTTGATTTTCAAAATTTTCTTTCAAGGCTTGCATGTCTACATTAAAACATTCTTCTTCATACTGCATTAATATATGCTACTTTTAAACTTTCATGCAGAGAAGGAAATCACAACTAAATAGATCACTAATTTTTTCAGACGGTGTTGATCTGGAAATTTTTGCCTCAGCATTTTGATGGTGTGGACGTGTGGCACAGAATGGAGATAAGCGTCTCGACAGACATTACAATATTTGAACAATGTTGACGAAAATTGTTTTCTCTGTCGTGTCTGTGTCGAAAATTGTTATGCGCTTATTTTTTTATTTGATTTTGTGCGTGGCATAGATTTGCCGTGCACAGAGGACGTTTGAGCAGGCGCGCACCTTAGCGGCTGCGCTAGCATCGCAGCTAACGTTAGCCATGCTGCTACCTCTCTCCTCGGGGAGGACGTATACGTATGTGACGTATGACGTGACAGTATGTGTCGTATGACGTGACAGTATGTGACGTATGACGTGACCGTATGTGACGTGTGTCGTGACAGTATGTGACGTGTGTCGTGACAGTATGTGACATGTGTAAGAAGGTGCGCTTGCTGTCTGTGAGAGGGAGACACAGGAAAGAGTGAGAAGAGCCAGTCATGTAATGCCAGCAGCTAAAAGCAACTGCGTGAGAATCCACAGACCTGTGGATGTGTTGAAGGTGTGCTGGAAAATGCGTAACGGAAATTAGGGAGCAGCAGAAAAGTGGAATGTATTATTTAAATCGGTGCGTTGGAAAACACGGACCGGAGTTTTTTTTTAAACTCGATCTGGATCGGCATTTTCCCATGCCTTGCCGATACGCATTTTTTGGCAAATATCGGCGGCCGATCCGATCCAAATATCGGATCTGGACATCCCTACCTGAGACATAAATTAATCAAATCTTTAATGGACATGTGGAAGTAAACAATGTGATACAGAACATTTCACAACAATCAATCTAGGGATGTAGATATCTGGTCAGGACACTCCTCACTATTTTGCCTTCACCTTCATTGTCCATTCCTTTTTGGTGACTTTATATACTCTGGACCTAGACGTCGACATACATCGCAGACAATAACTGATACAGTCTGCTTTGCCAGTCCAAAAGCATTCGCTGTTTTCCGTAGTCTTCCCTCGACGGCCAGGTAATACAAAGCACGCGCTACCTTTTTTTATCACATCCACAAGAGCTCGCATTCTCGTTGTCTCTCTTTCGACAAATGGGCAAAGTTTTTCGGTAAGTAGACCTGGACATTGGAAAGTTCTCTTGCCGTCTGAGAAGTGTTGTATCCCAAATAGCTGCAATCGCTTTCTCTTAAGGTATTCATGTGTGATTTCCTGAAGCGTCTGTACATGTAGAAGAAGGAGACACACGGTCATGTCTGGATGACTCGCCTCCATCTTTCCAGTGGTTAGCTCTGAGTTACGAAACCCGTGGTTATGAAGCTGGCTGTGGCGCGTTCTTTCTGACGTCACTTCCTGTGTGGGGCGCGGTCTTTCTGACTTCACTTCCTCTCCGAACTCAGATTGTAAATGATCAATGAGTCCATACAGAGTTAAGAGCTGGAGATCCAAGAAATACACGGCGCACTTACCCGCGTAAAAAATTATCCAAGGAGGGGAACCTTAAACGGTGGGTTAGTGTGGCTGACACGGGGCTTAGGCTAAATAATTATTTGTTTAAAGAGTTATCTGGCTTAATGTAGACATAGCCGAAGTAGGGCTGGGCGATATGGCCTTTTATTAATATCTCGATATTTTTAGGCCATGTCGCGATACACCATATATATCTCCATATTTTGCCTTAGCCTTGAATGAACCTTGATGCATATAATCACAGCAGTATGATGATTCTATGTGTCTACATTAAAACATTCTTCTTCATACTGCATTCATATATACTACTTTTAAACTTTCATGCAGAGAGGGAAATCACAACTAAAAGTGTATTTATTAAACAGTTATTAAGCAGTGGCACAAACATTCATGTCATTTCCAAAACAGAAAGTGCAAGATTGTCAGAGACATTTTAAAACAAGCTATTAGTGCACTTTTGTGCATGATGTCACTAAGATGACATGTCAAAACAACACTAAATTAAAGTGTACTTTTTGTACAGAACGCCACTACAATAGTTTAAAACAAATAAAGTGCACTTTTGTGCATGATGTCACACAAGATATTTCAATAAGTGTCAAATAAAAATGAGCTGCATAATAGGAAATCAAATAGTGTATGTCCTTCGCTATGTGGTAGGTTCCTGCGGACGTTATCTCCTTCTGTTGTTGACTATTTTTTTCATACGGTGTTGATGTGGAAATAGTTGCTTCGGCATTTTGTGGGTGTGGCACCGGCCGGAGATGTTGACATGCGGAGTTTCAAGCACTCCTCATTCTCTAGCAGGTGACTTTTCAAATAATGCTACATTAGCAGTGCTGTTACCTTTTGTAGCAACGCTTTTGCCGCATAAATGTTGAATATATTCCCGCTTGAAGCCAAACCACCGCTGGACGATGAATCCCGTGCTGTTTTTCTTGGGAATTAATTCTTCCTTCATTTGTTACCAGATTTGCACCTTCTTTCTCTCGTATTACCACTCGCACCTCACCGTTAGCATCACAGCTAACGTTACCATGTCGCTACCTGTCTGCTCCGCGGGAGCGTGTGACGTTGCACACGTGACATATGTAAGAAGGTGCGCTTGTTTTACGTCTCTGTGAGATGGAGAGACAAGAAAGAGTGGGAAACACATGTAGTGTAATGCCCACAGCTAAAAGCAACTGCGTGAGAACGTATACTCGAATATCACGATATAGTCATTTTCTATATCGCAGAGACAAACCCGCGATCAGAGGTGGGTAGTAACGCCCTACATTTACTCTACTTGAGTAACTTTTGGGATAAATTGTACTTCTAAGAGTAGTTTTAATGCAACATACTTTTACTTTTACTTGAGTATATTTATAGAGAAGAAACGCTACTTTAACTCCGCTCCATTTATCTACATTCAGCTCGCTACTGATTTTTATCGATCTGTAAATGCACGCTTTGTTTGTTTTGGTATGTCAGACAGACCTTCATAGTAGGATCTATCGCATGCCTGCGTTTCACCAATCAAATACAGTCACTGGTGACGTTTGACTCCGTTTCACCAATCAAACAGTGACCGCCTGGCTCTGTTTCAACAAGCTTAAGCTTACATGAACTCAACGTCAAATTTGAGGAAGCACATCGCGGTAAGTAACGTTAGTAGATATTTTGGCTGTCACCGTAGGCTGATGTTAGCTTCCCTGCTATGAATCGCTGTCAAATGTACATCGTGTGGGGACATTTATTAACGTACTGCAGCCTCATAGACACGCACAGTCGCACACACACACACACACACACGCATGCATAGAAACACCAATCAGAAGTGCACAGTGTGTTCCAAGGTTTAGTTAGTTTAGTCTTTATTTGAAGGGACAATGCACAGAAACATTAAACTCAAAGACAGATATGTTCTGTATCAGATTATAGCTAAATAGCTCATCTGCAGTTCCTGGCTACCTAAATTAAAGGGATACAAAAATCATGCAATAAAATTATGACAATAAAATCATACACAAGTATTAAGAAAAAAGTCATAAAATGCCCTTTCATGGACACATACTTAATATACAATACAACCACACCTCATTTACATCATCACACAAAGACAATACATGCTCTTGTTCACATCCGTCATCATTTGTAAAAACAACCTTGATTTTAACAGACACACCTCACAATTTACAACAAAAATGCTCTCATGGATAAATATAATACACATTAAGTTGACATGTCAAACAAGGCGCCCACCTTAGTGACCGTGTGAGCAGCTTTGATTGCTCCAAAGCCACGTGCAGCCCACACCTATCAGTTTATGGTTTGCGTAAAAGCTAACTTGTTATTTTCCTTTGTAATCTCTGTAGGGATGTCCCGATCCGATATTTGGATCGGATCGGCCGCCGATATTTGCAAAAAAATGCGTATCGGCAAGGCATGGGAAAATGCCGATCCAGATCCAGTTAAAAAAAAACTCCGCTCGTGTTTTCCAACGCACCTATTTAGATAGTACATTCCACTTTTCTGCTGCTCCCTAATTTCCATTCCGCATTTTCCAGCACACCTTCAACACAGCCACATGTCTGTGGATTCTCACGCAGTTGCTTTTAGCTGCTGGCATTACACGACAGGCTCTTCTCACTCTTTCCTGTGTCTCCCTCTCACAGACAGCGAGCGCACCTTCTTACACACGTCACATACTGTCACGTCATACGTCACATACGTATACGTCCTCCCCGAGCAGAGAGGTAGCAGCATGGCTAACGTTAGCTGTGATGCTAGCGCAGCCGTGTGACCAACGTTCCCTCAAAGGTGCGCGCTTGTGCAATTGCGCACTGTTTAAACGTCCTCTGCGCATAGCAATTATATGCCACGCACAAAATCAAATAAAAAAATAAGCGCATAACAATTTTCGACACACGGACACGACAGAGAAAACAATTTTCGTCATCATTGTTCAAATATTATAACGTCTGTCGAGACGCTTATCTCCATTCGGTGCCACACGTCCACACCATCAAAATGCCGAAGGAAAAATTTCCAGATCAACACCGTATGAAAAAATTAGTGATTTTTTTAGTTGTGATTTCCTTCTCTGCATGAAAGTTTAAAAGTAGCATATATTAATGCAGTATGAAGAAGCATGTTTTAATGTAGACATGCAAGCCTTGAAAGAAAATTTTCAAAATCAAGACTACATTTCCTGCAAATGGGTGCATTTCTACCCTATATTTTAACTTTAGATTTATTCTCATATCAAACTCTTTTAGTTGTCTTTTTGACACTTACATCTGGCGCCCCCCTCCACACCCTGGATTATAAATAATGTAAATAATTCAATGTGATTATCTTGTGATGACTGTATTATGATGATAGTATATATCTGATAGTATATATCTGTATCATGAATCAATTTAAGTGGACCCCGACTTAAACAAGTTGAAAAACTTATTCGGGTGTTACCATTTAGTGGTCAATTGTACGGAATATGTACTTCACTGTGCAACCTACTAATAAAAGTCTCAATCAATCAATCAAAACACATAGAATCATCATACTGCTGTGATTATATGCATCAAGTGTTCATTCAAGGCTGAGGCAAAATATCGAGATATACTGTATATCGTGTATCGCAATATGGTCTTAAAATATCGCAATATTAAAAAAAGGCCATATCGCCCAGCCCTAGTTTCAATGATGCCATTTCTGTTTGTCATGTATAATTTTGTCTATTTTGTGTTTATCCTTGAATAAACAGGTCAGTTTCTTGTTACCAACCATTGTGTATTATTCAAACTCCCCTAATTCAGCTGGCTAGTTGTTATCAAGAGTACTAAAACCCTTTTCAACGTGATTCTGACAACTAAGTAGGCTAAATAACTTTAAACTTTAATACATGCTCGGATAGGCCATTATCGGTCAGTATCGGTATCGGTCGGTATCGGATCGGAAGTGCAAAAACAATATCGGTATCGGATCGGAAGTGCAAAAACCTGGATCGGGACATCCCTAAATCTCTGCCTACTGAGCCTATGGTGCTGTTAAGTTATTGTGGCTCAATTTGCCTTCATTTTTTAATGTTAATGTATTATTATTTAATATATGTTATTGTTTTAGTTGCGTAAGAGATATTCCTGGCTCTGAATTTGCTCATTGCTATTTTTATGTTTTTGTGCATTATTTGTTGCCGTCATCATTAAACGAACAGGTTACTCATCAGTTACTCAGTACTTGAGTAGTTTTTTCACAACATACTTTTTACTTTTACTCAAGTAAATATTTGGGTGACTACTCCTTACTTTTACTTTAGTAATAAATCTCTAAAGTAACAGTACTCTTACTTTAGTACAATTTCTGGCTACTCTGCCCGCGATATATCGAGTATATCGATATATCGCCCAGCCCTAAGCCGAAGTCAGTAGTGACAGGCATTACATTTGAACAGAAGCCCTTTGAAAACAGTTTGCTTGCAAATGCATACCTGCCAACTACTCCGGTTTTCCCGTAATTAGTACGGTTTTCATCAACCTATTCCGGGTTACGGTTGCAGTGATAAAAAATACGGTTTTTCATTAATTAAAAAAAAAAAATTTTTTTTAAATGCGCGAGGCTATTTATAGCACCGCTGCCAAGCACGAGGCACCTGTTGCCATTGTTTCCAAACGAGCGAACGATCATGGAATCAGCCGGACAAAAATCGCAAACGAGTCTTAAACCGAAAAGAAAACTGCAGTCATTCCGTGAAGAATATTCAAAAGCCTATCCGGGAATAATTATCCGTTCCAAAAAGGGTGAAAACTACGCGAATTGCACCTTGTGCAGACAAGATTTTTCGATCGGACACGGAGGAATTAGCGATGTAAAAGACCACGTTGGGAGAAAAAAACACAAGTCTAATGCCGTTGCTAGCAATACAAGTGGAAAACTTTCAAAGTTTTTCGGATTTTAGCCACAAAAAGGTAATGACACCAATGTTATCTATTGGAATTGTTTAGTACTGTTCTACTGTTAAAAGTGTTTATACTATTTATGCTTTCAAGTCCAAGTTGAAGAAATCTTGTTAAATGTTGACAGCATAACTACCAAAATACAGAAGTATGTCCTTAATATTTTTGCAGTGCTATTTCTGTTGAAAAGTTAAAATGATTACATTAGAGATGTGATGTGCCACTTTTCAAGTGTCTGATGGCTTAAATTAATTTTCATTAATTTTTCATATTTTGAATTATTTTGAAAGGCTTACAAAAAAAACTACATTTGAATTGTAATTCCATGCTATTGACAGGACTATTAATTTTAATGAAGTTAGCTTACCATGTTTACAGTATGATCATTGTGATAGAAATGTGAATTTTAGGCACAGAATGTTTTTTACAATTGAACAAGGCAGTAGATTATACAAGCTTGGACAGAAAGTTAATAATGACACCAATTTTTTTTTTTAATGGAATTGTTTAGTACTGTTTTACCATTTGTTTACTGTAAAAAGTGTTTATACTTTCAATTAACAAATTGAAGTCTTGTGAAAGGTTGACAGGATAACTGGCATTAACTGTCAAAATAATTTCAAACTATTGAAGTTAGCTTACAGAATAAACATGTCAATCAACCCATATGATTTTTGCTGTAATATTTTTGTTTTGAAAAGTCACTGTGACTGATAGAAAAGTGATGGTTTTAGCAACATTTTAACCTGTCTGAATGCTAATAATCATTTTGCGTTGGGGGGCGAAGCCTGAACCCCCCACCAGGACTTTGTCCTGGACCTACCGGGGCCTGCGGCCCCTGGACCCTGGCTACTAGGTTTTTCTGATTTCAAAAGTTGGCAGGTATGCAAATGGTACAATGTTCAGTAGTTTGTATGTTTTGGCTGAGATTCCTCAAATTGTGTTGACAACTAGTAAAATTGTTGTGGGATTATGCAATTGCATGGGAGAATAATTCAATATTAAAGAGAAGAAGGGACTCAACTTTTTTTTTTTTTTTTTTTAAAAGGTCCACACATGCAATATTGAAGTATTGATTGCCCAGTGCACTGGTATTACTGCTGGCGTGAAGGCAGATTGCTCACACAAAAAGAGAAAAGTAGACTGGTTAAAGGGGAGGAACAAAACTTGTTCAGGATCTTTTTTTTAGTGTCATATTTATATAAAGTCACTCCGCTTACACTTGTACCTCTCAGCTTTTTTAAGCGATGCCCGTAGATGTGTCTGCCCTCGCTGTTTGTTCTTTCTCGCTCTGCCTCGCTCTGCGGGACTGCACCCCACCCCTTCGCTCCCCCCACAGTGTCTCTCTCTGTCTCTCACACTCGGGGTGGGGGGGGATAGTGTTGTTTGTTGTTTCAAGCCAAGTTTGGTCCCACCACTCTCAGGAGAGAAGAGACGAGGGAGCAGACGCTTGTGCAGCCCCTCTTGACGAGGACTTCGTGGGACGCTCCGCTGCGGGGAGCATCTGATGGGATTATAAACACTCTTTCCAGCTCACTTTTCCCCCTCTGCATGGCCTGTTGCTGAAAGGAACCTTGTGTTAAGATTATTTGTTGGGAGACTTTGAACAATGAGTGTTATTTCTGCTTGAGTATTAAGGTCTCACACCTTCCTCAGTGACACACTTGGTTGGGTTTGACCCCTAAACCCGTCTTTCTCATGTCCGAGACGAGACGCCAGCGCTCTGTGATGTGAGGTCTCTTGCCGCCAACGCTCTTTGCCTTTTTAGGCAAGTGCTGAACAATTCTGCCTCCTTCTCTTCCATGAAAACAAACGGACCCACAAGTCATGCCTGGACCATAAATCGAGTTTCCACCTTGATTCACTCGGAGCCCGTTGATTCTGCACGGAAATTCTAGGGACGGACTCACCAGCCTGACTTAATGTTGCATTCAGCTCAAATCCTGACGGAATTCACGAGACTGTTGTGCTTTGCTCTATTGTTTCCCAGAGTCCCGTCAGAGGGGTTGTGTCTCCTGGTGACATAACCTAGTACCACACAGAATGTAAAGCTATTTTTTTCCCCCCTCCAGAGTATGCGGTGGCTTTTTGCAGCAGTTTCTCCCTCACATTTCCAAATTGCTGTTTTGACCTCAAAGTCGCGATAAAATGATGAACAAAGACTCTCGCTTCTCGAGGAAGATGCATGGCAACTTCTCCACTCGCAGGCACTCGTGCATTGGGTATGTATCCGCTCTTGGTCGAAGCACAATGCATGCTTTTGCAGGAATACATCCTGCGGATTGTGCGCCCTCAATGTCCCAACCCTGTATAACCCCCAAGCTATCTGCGATATTCTCCAGCACCGAGTCTGCCAACGATTGGTTGGTTCTGTGGTGAAAGTGGTGGGTGTTTTTTTGTTGTAGGCTGTGATGGCACTGAGGGCCTGGGGGAAGCTCTGTGGATCAATGACTCTGTCCGCTGATGTTCTTCCTTGGGGTCTATGGCCCAGAGCCAATGCTAGGTGTCTGTGTGAGTGGTCAAGGACAGTTTGAATTTAACAATACCAGTGAAGTTGACACGTCATGTAGTTCGTAAATAAAAACAGAATGCAATGATTTGCAAATCCTTCTCAACTTATATTCAATTGAATAGACTGCAAAGACAAGATACTTAATGTTCGAACTGAGAAACGTAATTTTGTTTTGCAAATAATCATTGACTTAGAATTTAATGGCAGCAACACATTGCAAAAAAGTTGTCACGGGGCATTTTTACCACTGTGTTACATGGCCTTCCCTTTAACAACACTCAGTAAACGTTTGGGAACTGAGGAGACACATTTTTGAAGCTTTTCTGGTGGAATTCGTTCCCATTCTTGCTTGATGTGCAGCTTAAAGGGGAACATTATCACAATTTCAGTAAGGGTTAAAACCATTAAAAATCAGTTCCCAGTGGCTTATTTTATTTTTCGACGTTTTTTTCAAAATTTTACCCATCACGCAATATCCCTAAAAAAAGCTTCAAAGTGCCTGATTTTAACCACCCGTCCATTTTCCTGTGACGTCACATAGTGAAGCCAACACAAACAAACATGGCGCATAGAACAGCAAGCTATAGCGACATTAGCTCGGATTCAGATTCGGATTTCAGCGGCTTAAGCGATTCAACAGATTACGCATGTATTGAAACGGATGGTTGTAGTGTGGAGGCAGGTAGCGAAAACGAAATTGAAGAAGAAACTGAAGCTATTGAGCCATATCGGTTTGAACCGTATGCAAGCGAAACCGACGAAAACGACACGACAGCCAGCGACACGGGAGAAAGCGAGTACGAATTCGGCGATCGCCTACTAACCAACGATTGGTATGTGTTTGTTTGGCATTAAAGGAAACTAACAACTATGAACTAGGTTTACAGCATATGAAATACATTTGGCAACAACATGCACTTTGAGCGTGCAGACAGCCCAATTTTCGTCAATTGATATATTCTGTAGACATACCCTCATGTCAGCAGGCCAGAGAAGCTAGGGTCGATATTCTTCTCTTGATCATCTTCGGTGGCATAAGGGACGGTGTGAGCCCAGACATCCAGGGGGTTTAGCTCGCTCGTCTGCGGGAACAAACTGCCGCCATTGCTTGCCGTGCTACCGAGGTCCTTTGTCCCTGAATTGCTCACACAGTCCGGCAGATTCAATGGGGGTCTGGCGGCAGATTTCTTTGACTTTATCGTTGGAAATGCATCTGCTTTGAGTGTCGCAGGATATCCACACATTCTTCCCATCTCTGTCGTAGCATAGCTTTCGTTGGTAAAGTGTGCGGAACAAACGTCCAATTTCTTGCCACTTTGGCATCTTTGGGCCACTGGTGCAACTTGAATCCGTCCCTGTTCGTGTTGTTACACCCTCCGACAACACACCGACGAGGCATGATGTCTCCAAGGTACGGAAAACAGTCGAAAAAAGGAAAATAACAGAGCTGATTTGACTCGGTGTTTGAGAAAATGGCGGATTGCTTCCCGATGTGACGCCACATCGCTCCGAGAGCGAATATTAGAAAGGCGTTTAATTCGCCAAAATTCACCCATTTAGAGTTTGGAAATCGGTTAAAAAAATATATGGTCTTTTTTCTGCAACATCAAGGTATATATTGACGCTTACATAGGTCTGGTGATAATGTTCCCCTTTAAGTTGTTCAACAGTCCGGGGTCTCCGTTGTGGTATTTTAGGCTTCATAATGCGCCACACATTTTTAATGTTTTACTACAAAGCCACGCTGTTGTAACACGTGCAGAATGTGGCTTGGTATTGTCTTGCTGAAATAAGCAGGGGCGTCCATGAATAAGACATTGCTTGGATGGCAACATATGTTGCTCTAAAACCTGTATGTACCTTTCAGCATTAATGGTGCCTTCACAGATGTGTAAGTTACCCATGCCTTGGGCACTAATACACCCCCATACCATCACAGATGCTGGCTTTTCAACTTTGCGTCTATAAACATCCAGATGGTTCTTTTCCTCTTTGTTCCGGAGGACACAATGTCCACAGTTTCCAAGAACAATTTGAAATGTGGACTCGTCAGACCACAGAACACTTTTACACTTTGCATCAGTCCATCTTAGATGAGTTCGGGCCCAGCGAAGCCGGCTGCGTTTCTGGGTGTTGTTGGTAAATGGCTTTGGCTTTGCATAGTAGAGTTTTAACTTGCACTTACAGATGTAGTGACCAACTGTAGTTACTGACAGTGTTTTTTCTGAAGTGTTGCTGAGCCCATGTGGTGATATCATTTACACACTGATGTCGCTTTTTGGTACAGTACCGCCTGAGGGATCGCATTGCTGCTTACGTGCAGTGATTTCTCCCGATTCTCTGAACCTTTTGATGATATTACGGACCGTAGATGGTGAAATCCCTAAATTCCTTGCAGTAGCTCGTTGAGAAATGTTGTTCTTAAACTGTTGGACAATTTGCTCACACATTTGTTCCCAAAGTGGTGATCCTCGCCCCATCCTTGTTTGTGAATGACTGAGCATTTCATGGCAGCTGCTTTTATACCCAATCATGGCACCCACCTGTTCCCAATTAGCCTGTTCACCTGTGGGATGTTCCAAATAAGTGTTTGATGAGCATTCCTCAACTTTCTCAGTCTTTTTTGCCCCTTGTGCCAGCTTTGTTGAAACATGTTGCAGCCATCAAATTCCAAATGAGCTAATATTTTCAAAAAATTAAGTTTTCCAGTCCGAACATTAAGTACCTTGTCTTTGCAGTCTATTCAATTGAATATAGGTTGAAAAAGGATTTGCAAATCATTGTATTCTGTTTTTATTTACCATTTACACAACGTGCCGACTTCACTGGTTTTGGGCTTTGCATAACGTGTGGAAAACAACGTGGTACTTTTCATCTGATCTAATTATAATCTGTCATAAATTCAATCCCAAGGGTCTAAAATCATCAACAAATCTGCGTTGTAAGTACACAGAAGGGCTCTTGTACGCTCCACCTACATTATGCAAGTCCCCCAGAACACCAGCATGCATATGTGAGGCAAGATTGCAGACTACTGCCATGCAAGTGCCCTCTGGCCACAAGACATGTGCCTTGAGAGTGTCATCCAATCTCCTCCAGCATGTTTGGATCATATGAGGGGATCAAAGCAAGGGATTGTAACCCACGGTCAGAAGTGGCGTAGGGAGCAGAACAAGCCTTTTATTCTCTTATTACCTGATTCGGACAGTAGGAATTAGGGATGTCCCGATCCAGGTTTTTGCACTTCCGATACAATATTGATATTGTTTTTGCACTTCCGATCCGATACCGATACTGACCGATACCGATACTGACCGATACTGGCCTATCCGAGCATGTATTAAAGTTTAAAGTTATTTAGCCTACTTAGTTGTCAGAATCATGTTGAAAAGGGTTTTAGTACTCTTGATAACAACTAGCCAGCTGAATTAGGGGAGTTTGAATAATACACAATGGTTGGTAACAAGAAACTGACCTGTTTATTCAAGGATAAACACAAAATAGACAAAATTATACATGACAAACAGAAATGGCATCATTGAACTAGGGCTGGGCGATATGGCCTTTTTTTAATATTGCGATATTTTAAGGCCATATTGCGATACACGATATATATCTCGATATTTTGCCTTAGCCTTGAATGAACACTTGATGCATATAATCACAGCAGTATGATGATTCTATGTGTTTTGATTGATTGATTGAGACTTTTATTAGTAGGTTGCACAGTGAAGTACATATTCCCTAAAATTGACCACTAAATGGTAACACCCCAATAAGTTTTTCAACTTGTTTAAGTCGGGGTCCACTTAAATTGATTCATGATACAGATATATACTATCAGATATATACTATCATCATAATACAGTCATCACACAAGATAATCACATTGAATTATTTACATTATTTATAATCCAGGGTGTGGAGGGGGGCGCCGGATGTAAGTGTCAAAAAGACAGCCAAAAGAGTTTGATAAGAGAATAAATCTAAAGTTAAAATATAGGGTAGAAATGCACCCATTTGCAGGAAATGTAGTCTTGATTTTCAAAATGTTCTTTCAAGGCTTGCATGTCTACATTAAAACATTCTTCTTCATACTGCATTCATATATGCTACTTTTAAACTTTCATGCAGAGAAGGAAATCACAACTAAAAAAATCACTAATTTTTTCATACGGTGTTGATGTGGAAATTTTTGCCTCGGCATTTTGATGGTGTGGGCGTGTGGCACCGAATGGAGATAAGCGTCTCGACAGACCTTACAATATTTGAACAATGATGACGAAAACTGTTTTCTCTGTCGTGTCCGTGTGTCGAAAATTGTTATGCGCGGCATATAATTGCTATGCGCAGAGGACGCTTGAGCAGTGCGCAATTGCACAGGCGCGCACCTTAGAGGGAACGTTGGTCACACGGCTGCGCTAGCATCACAGCTAACGTTAGCCATGCTGCTACCTCTCTGCTCGGGGAGGGCGTATACGTATGTGACGTATGACGTGACAGTATGTGACGTATGACGTGACAGTATGTGACGTATGACGTGACAGTATGTGACGTGTGTAAGAAGGTGCGCTTGCTGTCTGTGAGAGGGAGACACAGGAAAGAGTGAGAAGAGCCTGTCGTGTAATGCCAGCAGCTAAAAGGAACTGCGTGAGAATCCACAGACCTGTGGATGTGTTGAAGGTGTGCTGGAAAATGCGGAACGGAAATTACGGAGCAGCAGAAAAGTGGAATGTATTATTTAAATCGGTGTGTTGGAAAACACCGACTGGAGTTTTTTTTTAAAACTAGATCTGGATCAGCATTTTCCCATGCCTTGCCGATACACATTTTTTGGCAAATATCGGCGGCCGATCCGATCCAAATATCGGATCGGGACATCCCTAGTAGGAATCCTTGACTTAAATTGCAAAGTCAACTGTTTTTATACTGTTGTTGCATGTGTACCTTATATTGCATAAATATAAATACCCCAGCAGGCAAAAGGCATTGAAACAACGTTGGGAACTTGTTAAATTAAGGTCCTGACGTTGAGCAACTCAAACATAACGTTGAAATAACATGCTCTTTGATGACGTTAATCAATGTTGGGATGTGATGTTGATTTGACCATTGAATTTTGGCCATATTTCAACCAACATTCTACAACGTTAATACAACATTGAAACAACATGCTCTATGTAAACCATGATTCAATGTCAGGTTGTGACGTTGGTTAGACCATTGAAATTTGATCATTTCCCAACCAATATTGTACAACACAAATACAACGTTGAAACAACATGCTTTTTGGCAACATTTATTTAATGTTGGGTTGTGACCTTAAAGGCCTACTGAAATGCGATTTTCTTATTTAAACGGGGATAGCAGGTCCATTCTTTGTGTCATACTTGATTATTTCGTGATATTGCCATATTTTTGCTGAAAGGATTTAGTAGAGAACATCGACGATAAAGTTCGCAACTTTTGGTCGCTGATAAAAAAGCCTTGCCTGTACCGGAAGTAGCAGACGAGTAGCGTGACGTCACAGGTTGTGGAGCTCCTCACATCTGCACATTGTTTACAATCATGGCCACCAGCAGCGAGTGCGATTCGGACCGAGAAAGCAACGATTTCCCCATTACGGTAATTTGAGCGAGGATGAAAGATTTGTGGATGAGGAAAGTGAGAGTGAAGCGATTCAAATAGGGAAGATGCTGTGAGAGGCGGGTGGGACCTGATATTCAGCTGGGAATGACTAAAACAGTAAATAAACACAAGACATATATATACTCTATTAGCCACAACACAACCAGGCTTATATTTAATATGCCACAAATTAATCCCGCATAACAAACACCTCCCCCCTCCCGTCCATATAACCCGCCAATACAACTCAAACACCTGCACAACACACTCAACCCCACAGCCCAAAGTACCGTTCACCTCCCCAAAGTTCATACAACACATATATTTCCCCAAAGTCCCCAAAGTTACGTACGTGACATGCACATAGCGGCACGCACGTACGGGCAAGCGATCAAATGTTTGGAAGCCGCAGCTGCATGCGTACTCACGGTACCGCGTCTGCGCATCCAACTCAAAGTCCTCCTGGTAAGAGTCTCTGTTGTCCCAGTTCTCCACAGGCCAATGGTAAAGCTTGACTGTCATCTTTCGGGAATGTAAACAATGAAACACCGGCTGTGTTTGTGTTGCTGCAGTCGGCCGCAATACACCGCTTCCCACCTACAGCTTTCTTCTTTGCTGTCTCCATTGTTCATTGAACAAATTGCAAAAGATTCACCAACACAGATGTCCAGAATACTGTGGAATTTTGCGATGAAAACAGACGACTTAATAGCTGGCCACCATGCTGTCCCAAAATGTCCTCCACAATCCGTGACGTCACGCGCTGACGTCATCATACCGAGACGTTTTCAGCAGGATATTTCGCGCGAAATTTAAAATTGCACTTTAGTAAGCTAACCCGGCCGTATTGGCATGTGTTGCAATGTTAAGATTTCATCATAGATGTATAAATTATCAGACTGCGTGGTCGGTAGTAGTGGCTTTCAGTAGGCCTTTAATATGACCATTGAAATCTGGTCATTTCCTAACAAAAGTTCTACTACGCAAAAACAACGTTAAAACAACATGGTTTTTGTTACAACATTTATTCAATGTTGGGTTGTGACGATAATTTGACCATTGAAATCTGGTCATTTCCTAACCAATATTCCACAACACAAATACAAAATGTTTTTTGGCAACGTTTATCAATGTCCGGTTGTGACGTTGATTTGACCATTGAAATCTGGTAATTTCCCAACCAATATTCTCCAACACAAATACAACGTTGAATCAACTTGCTTTTCGGCAACGTTTATTCAATATTGGGTTGTGACGTTGATTTGACCATTGAATTTTGGTCATATTTCAACCAACATTCTACAACGTTAATACAACATTGAAACAACATGCACTTTGTAAACCTTGTTTGGATGTCAGGTTGTGACGTTAATTTGACCATTGAATTTTGGCCATTTCCCAATATTCTACAACATAAATACAATGTTGAAACAACGTGGTTTTCGGCAACGTTTATTCAATGTTGGGTTGTGACGTTAATTTGACCATTGAAATCTGGTCATTTCCCAACCAATATTCTCCAACACAAATACAACGTTGAAACAACATGCTTTTTAGTAACGTTTATTAATGTCAGGTTGTGACGTTGATTTGACCATTGGATTTTGGTAATTTCCCAATATTCTACAACACAAATACAACATGGTTTTTGGCAACGTTTGTTCAATGTTGGGCTGTGACGTTAATTTGACCATTGAAATCTGGTCATTTCCCAACCAATATTCTGCAACACAAATACAACGTTGAATCAACATGCTTTTTGTAAACCTTGATTCAATGTCAGGTTGATTACGTTAATTTGACCATTGAATTTTGGTCATTTCCCAATATTCTACAACATAAATACAACGTTGAAACAACATGGTTTTCGGCAACGTTTATTCAATGTTGGGTTGTGACGTTAATTTGACCATTGAAATTTGGTAATTTCCCAATATTCTACAACACAAATACAAAATATTTTTTGGCAACGTTTATCAATGTCAGGTTGTGACGTTAATTTGACCATTGAAATTTGGTAATTTCCCAACCAATATTTTCCAACACAAATACAACGTTGAAACAACATGCTTTTTAGTAACGTTTATCAATGTCAGGTTGTGACGTTGATTTGACCATTGAAATGTAGTCATTTTCCAACCAATATTCTACAACACAAATACAAAATGATTTTTGGCAACATTTATTCATTGTCAGGTTCTGACGTTGGTTTGACCATTGAAATTTGGTAATTTCCCAATATTCTACAACACAAATACACAATGTTTTTTTGGAAACGTTTATTAATGTCAGGTTGTGACGTTGATTTGACCATTGAAATTTGGTCATTGGAGTGGTGGTTCCTCTCTTCAAGAAGGGGAACCGGAGGGTGTGTTCCAACTATCGTGGGATCACACTCCTCAGCCTTCCCGGTAAGGTCTATTCAGGTGTACTGGAGAGGAGGCTACGCTGGATAGTCGAACCTCGGATTCAGGAGGAACAGTGTGGTTTTCGTCCTGGTCGTGGAACTGTGGACCAGCTCTATACTCTCGGCAGGGTCCTTGAGGGTGCATGGGAGTTTGCCCAACCAGTCGACATGTGCTTTGTAGACTTGGAGAAGGCATTCGATCGTGCACCCCAGGAAGTGCTCAGAGAGTATGGGGTATCGGACTGTCTGATTGTGGCGGTCCGCTCTCTGTATGATCAGTGTCAGAGCTTGGTCCGCATTGCCGGCAGTAAGTCGGACCCGTTTCCAGTGAGGGTTGGACTCCGCCAAGGCTGCCCTTTGTCACCCATTCTGTTCATAACGTTTATGGACAGAATTTCTAGGCGCAGTCAAGGCGTTGAGGGTATCTGGTTTGGTGGCTGCAGGATTAGGTCTCTGCTATTTGCAGATGATGTGGTCCTGATGGCTTCATCTGACCAGGATCTTCAGCTCTCACTTGATTGGTTCGCAGCCGAGTGTGAAGCGACTGGGATGAGAATCAGCACCTCCAAGTCCGAGTCCATGGTTCTCGCCCGGAAAAGGGTGGAGTGCCATCTCCGGGTTGGGGAGGAGATCTTGTCCCAAGTGGAGAAGTTCAAGTACCTAGGAGTCTTGTTCACGAGTGAGGGAAGAGTGGATCGTGAGATCGACAGGCGTATCGGTGCGGCGTCTTCAGTAATGCGGACACTGTATCGATCCGTTGTGGTGAAGAAGGAGCTGAGCCAAAAGGCAAAGCTCTCGATTTACCAGTCGATCTATGTTCCCATCCTCACCTATGGTCATGAGCTTTGGGTTATGACCGAAAGGACAAGATCACGGGTAAAAGCGGCCGAAATGAGTTTCCTCCGCCGGGTGGCGGGGCTCTCCCTTAGAGATAGGGTGAGAAGCTCTGTCATCCGGGGAGAGCTCAAAGTAAAGCCGCTGCTCCTCCACATCGAGAGGAGCCAGATGAGGTGGTTTGGGCATCTGGTCAGGATGCCACCCGAACGCCTCCCTAGGGAGGTGTTTCGGGCACGTCTGACCGGTAAGAGGCCACGGGGAAGACCCAGGACACGTTGGGAAGACTATCTCTCCCGGCTGGCCTGGGAACGCCTCGGGATCCCCCGGGAGGAGCTGGACGAAGTGGCTGGGGAGAGAGAAGTCTGGGCTTCCCTGCTTAGGCTGCTGCCCCCGTGACCCGACCTCGGATAAGCGGAAGAAGATGGATGGATGGATGGAATTTGGTCATTTCCCAACCAATATTCTACAACACAAATACAACACGGTTTTTGGCAACGTTTATTCAATGTTGGGCTGTGACGTTAATTTGACCATTGAAATCTGTTCATTTCCCAACCAGCAACATGGATCCAACGTTAGACATCATCGCCTCCATTTACAAATACTACTATTTTTGCAACGTTGTTTCAAAGTTCGTTTTAAAGGACATGTATCAATGTCTAGTGCCTGCCTGGACGGAGATTGTTTTATGGTAGCTCTTATAGTTAGTGCTCGACACAAAGAAGCGTGTTGTAGTGCAGATGTGTCCATTAGAATATAAACAGAGATGGCTTTATTCTAAATTGTACAAACCGTACCAGGACACCATTCAGTCTGTTCTTTTGCACTGGCACACACACTAAGACTCTCACGCACACTCACCCTGCAATCATTCCTGACATAAAATCTTGCTGGTGTTGTGTGCATAAAGTTTGAGTAGACTCCGTTTATGTGAAGGGGGAACTGAAGGGGGCACAGGCGCGTGAGTTGACTGACTGGGAAAGCGAGATAATTGAGACAAAGCGGGTAAACTGGCAGACGGGAGGGCGGAGACATAGCGATAGAGAGAATGTGGAAGATGATAGTGCTGCTTTTAGTTTGCAGATAAGGTGGAGCAAGAGGGTTTTTTGATAGTGTAACTTGTAGTATTTACACAAATGGGGATCAAAAGAATGAGCAAAACAGAAACATGTAAAGTGAGGCCCAACAACTAAAGGACAACAGTGTCAATGTCAGAGGTCCCAATATTCACACACACACACACACACACACAAACACGCACATTCTTGTATTTGTTACCTTCTTGAGACCTCCAAATAATGCCTCCCTCTTTAGGACCAGCCTTTCTGGATATATAAAGATGTGTATTGACAACATTAATAATATATACATACTATGCAAATATAAAAAAGCTTGTTGTGAAAAATGAGTTGGAATTTCACAAGAAAAAAAGTCACAATTTCACAAGTATAACTTAGAAATGTTGCATTTTTATAATAAAAGTCATCATTTTACTCAACGCAAGTCAAAATGTTACAAGAAAAACTGAACATTTGTGCAATATTATGATAAAAGTTGGAATTTTACTCAATGACAGTCGCAATTTCACAAGAAAAGCTTAACATTTTGGCAATTTTATGAAAAGAGTCGTAATTTTTCTTGACAAAAGTCACAATTTTGTATGAAAACTTTAACAATGTTGGGAATATTATAATAGTCTGAGTTTTACTTGGCAAAATTGTGACGAAATTCATAATTTTACTCAAAAAAATGTCACTATTTTACAAGAACAACAAAAAAATTGGCAATATTGTGATAAAAAATTTGAATTTTATATGACAAATGTCACCATTTTGCAGTAAAAAGTAATAATTTTACATTAAAAAGTTATAATTTTTACGAGAAAATATTGCAATATTTACAGAAACAGAAAGAATATGAAAAAATAAGAAAGATGTCAACACATTGTGAGAAAAAGACTGCTTTTAGTTCATTTTTTTAATTTATTATTCGTTGCAAATGAGACATTCTCTATTAGATGCAATGGTTTTCCTTATTGGGACCATGATTTAAGTCATCACTTGTTCACACCTCCTCACATGGAAGCTACTTTTCCTTGTTGATGTCTCAAGAAGAATAGAAATACAAGAACAGACACACACACACATCCACACATTCTTGTATTTGTTACCTTCTTGAGACCTCCAAAAAATGCCTCCTTCTTTAGGACCAGCCTTTCTAGATATATAAAGATGTGTATTTACAACATTAATAATATATACATACTATGCAAATGTAAAAAAGCTTGTTGTGGAAAAATGAGTTGGAATTTCACAAGAAAAAAGTCACAATTTCACAAGTATAACTTAGAAATTTTGCATTTTTATAATAAAAGTCGTCATTTTACTCAACGCAAGTCAAAATGTTACAAGAAAAACTGAACATTTGTGCAATATTATGATAAAAGTTGGAATTCTACTCAATGACAGTTGCAATTTCACAAGAAAAGCTTAACATTTTGGCAATTTTATGAAAAGAGTCGTAATTTTTCTTGACAAAAGTCACAATTTTATATGAAAACTTTAACAATGTTGGGAATATTATAATAGTCTGAGTTTTACTTGGCAAAATTGTGACGAAATTCATAATTTTACTCAAAAAAAGTCACTATTTTACAAGAACAACAAAAAAATTGGCAATATTGTGATAAAAAAATTTGAATTTTATATGACAAATGTCACCATTTTGCAGTAAAAAGTAATAATTTTACATTAAAAAGTTATAATTTTTACGAGAAAATATTGCAATATTTACAGAAACAGAAAGAATATGAAAAATTGTTCCCATTATTATAAGAAAGATGTCAACACATTGTGAGAAAAAGACTGCTTTTAGTTCATTTTTTTAATTTATTATTTGTTGCAAATGAGACATTCTCTATTAGATGCAATGGTTTTCCTTATTGGGACCATGATTTAAGTCATCACTTGTTCACACCTCCTCACATGGAAGCTACTTTTCCTTGTTGATGTCTCAAGAAGGATAGAAATACAAGAACACACACACACACACACATCCACACATTCTTGTATTTGTCACCTTCTTGAGACCTCCAAAAAATGCCTCCCTCTTTAGGACCAGCCTTTCTAGATGTATAAAGATGTGTATTTACAACATTAATAATATATACATACTATGCAAATGTAAAAAAGCTTGTTGTGGAAAAATGAGTTGGAATTTCACAAGGAAAAAGTCACAATATCAAAAGTAAAACTTCGAATTTTTGCATTTTTATAATAAGTCATAATTTTACTCAACGCAAGTCAAAATTTTACAAAAGAAATTGAACATTTGTGCAATATTATGATAAAAGTTGGAATTTTATTCAATAACAGTCACAATTTTACAAGAAAAGCTTAACATTTTGGCAATTTTATGAAGAGTCGTCAATTTACTTGACAAGTCACAATTTTATAAGAAAACTTACAAAATATTGGGAATATTATAATAGTCTGAGTTTTACTTGGCAAAATTATGACAAAAGTCATAATTTTACTCAAATAAATGTCACTATTTTACAAGAACAACAAAAAAATTGCAATATTGTGATAAAAATTCTGAATTTTATATGACAAATGTCACCATTTTGCAGTAAAAAGTAATAATTTTACGAAAAAATATTGCAATATTACAGAAACAGAAATAATTACAATTTGTTCCCAATATTATAAGAAAGAAGTTGACACATAAATACATACTATGCAAATATAAAAAAGCTTGTGGTGAATAATGAGTTGGAATTTCAGAAGAAAAAGGCCACATTTTCACAGGTAAAAGTTAGAATTTTCGCATTTTTATAATAAAAGTCGTCATTTTACTCAACGCAAGTCAAAATGTTACAAGAAAACTGAACATTTGTGCAATATTATGATAAAAGTTGGTATTTTACTCAATAACAGTCGCAATTTTACAAGAAAAGCTTAAAATTTGGGCAATTTTATGAAAAGAGTCGTAATTTTACTCAACAAAAGTCACAATTTTATAAGAAAACTAAAGATATTGGGAATATTATAATAATAGTCTGAGTTTTACTTAGCAAAATTATGACAGCAGTCATAATTCTACCCCAAAAATATCACTATTTTACAAGAACAACAAAAAATTGGCAATATTGTGATAAAAATTCAGAATTTTATGTGACAAATGTCACCCTTTTGCAATAAAGTCATAATTTTACATTAAAAAGTAATAATTTTACAAGAAAACATTGCAGAATGAGAAATTGTTCCCAATATTATAAGAAAGAAGTCGACACATTGTGAGAAAAAGGTTGCTTTTAGTAAAATTCTCTATTAGATGCAATGGTTTTCCTTATTGGGACCATGATTTATGTCCTAACTTGTTCACACCTCCTCACATGGAAGGTACTTTTCCTTGTTGATGTCTCAAGAAGGATAGAAAGACAAGAACAGACACACAGTATTAGTCAATATGGTGTGCCTGCTGTAGTGCGTCACTGCTGTACTCTATACTTTCAGCATGACTGATTTCCCCCATCGCCTCCAGAGCCTCATCGATCCCTTTGGGGGAACAGCGGCCCGTGACCGCTCAAACGCCGGCCAAATTTACAAACACCCCTTTCTCTTATAGGACATCTTGTTCGGACAACAGATAATACCTTTTTTTTTATTTTTTTAAATGGTGAACTGTATGAAAGAACTTATGTGCATTTAAAAAAAAAAAGAAGCATTTATGTGGGTTGACTGAGCTGTGATGCAACAGTGTCAGATGACTGTAACCACTAGAGGGAGGAACAGACTTCTGTTCCGCCTCCGGGCTGTAAGCAGTGCTCACACCTTCTTTTTTTTTCATGTTACACCCTTAAAGCTGCTGTATGTCACTTAGAACCCGCCCTCTTCCTGGGTCAAAGCATCCAAGATAAGCCCCGCCCATGGTCACGCATGTGGACACGAGTGATTGATGACCCGGCTGACCTGTTTAGCAGCAGCATTAGGGCTGATAGTCAATCAATCAATTCATCCAGCGATAAATAAATTGTCCTTTTCTTCCCCTCTCGCTATTAAACATTGTGTAAGAGGGTTCATTCACTCCAGTGTTGTCCCGATACCAATATTCTGGTACCGGTACCAAAATGTATTTCGATACTTTTGTAAATAAAGGGGACCACAAAAAATGTCATTATTGGCTTTATTTTAACAAAAAATCTTAGTGTACATGAAACATATGTTTATTATTGCAATTTAGTCCTTAAATAAAATAGTGAACATACTAGACAACTTGTCTTTTAGTAGTAAGTAAACAAACAAAGACTCCTAATTAGTATGCAGTAACATATTGTGTCATTTATACACCTATTATTTTGTACACATTATGAGGGACAAACTGTAAAAATGGATTATTAAACTACTTGTTCATTTACTGTTAATATCTGCTTATTTTCTCTTTCAACATGTTCTATCTACACTTCTGTTAAAATGTAATAATCACTTATTCTTCTCTTCTTTGATACTTTACATTAGTTTTGGATGATACCACACATTTAGGTATCGATCCGATACAAAGTAGTGACAGTATCATACATTGGTCATATTCAAAGTCCTCATGTATCCAGATTAGTGTTGTCCCGATACCAATATTCTGGTACCGGTACCGAAATGTATTTCAATACTTTTCTAAATAAAGGGGACCACAAAAAATGTCATTATTGGCTTTATTTGAACAAAAAATCTTAGTGTACATGAAAAATATGTTTATTATTGTAATTTAGTCCTTAAATAAAATAGTGAACATACTAGACAACTTGTCTTTTAGTAGTAAGTAAACAAACAAAGACTCCTAATTAGTATGCAGTAACATATTGTGTCATTTATACACCTATTATTTTGTACACATTATGAGGGACAAACTGTAAAAATGGGTTATTAAACTACTTGTTCATTTCCTGTTAATATGTGCTTATTTTCTCTTTCAACATGTTCTATCTACACTTCTGTTAAAATGTAATAATCACTTATTCTTCTCTTCTTTGATACTTTACATTAGTTTTGGATGATACCACACATTTAGGTATCGATCTGATACCAAGTAGTGACAGTATCATACATTGGTCGTACTCAAAGTCCTCATGTATCCAGATTAGTGTTGTCCTGATACCAATATTCTGGTACCAAAATGTATTTCGATACTTTTCTAAATAAAGGGGACCACAAAAAATGGCATTATTGGCTATATATATTTTTTTTAATCTTAGTGTACATGAAACATATGTTTATTATTGCAATTTAGTCCTTAAATAAAATAGTGAACATACTAGACAACTTGTCTTTTAGTAGTAAGTAAACAAACAAAGACTCCTAATTAGTCTGCTGACATATGCAGTAACATATTGTGTCATTTATACACCTATTATTTTGTCAACATTATAAAGGACAAGCTGTAAAAAATAATTATTAATCTACCTGTTCATTTACTGTTAATATCTGCTTATTTTCTCTTTCAACATGTTCTATCTACACTTCTGTTAAAATGTAATAATCACTTATTCTTCTCTGATACTTTACATTAGTTTTGGATGATACCACACATTTAGGTATCAATCCGATACCAAGTAGTTACAGTATCATACATTGGTCATATTCAAAGTCCTCATGTGTCCAGATTAGTGTTGTCCCGATACCAATATTCTGGTACCGGTACCAAAATGTATTTCGATACTTTTCTAAATAAAGGGAACCACAAAAAATGGCATTATTGGCTTTTTTTTTTTTTTTTTAGCTTAGTGTACATGAAACATATGTTTATTATTGCAATTTAGTCCTTAAATAAAATAGTGAACATACTAGACAACTTGTCTTTTAGTAGTAAGTAAACAAACAAAGACTCTTAATTAGTATGCAGTAACATATTGTGTCATTTATACACCTATTATTTTGTACACATTATGAAGGACAAACTGTAAAAATGGATTATTAATCTACTTGTTCATTTACTGTTAATATATGCTTATTTTCTCTTTTAACATGTTCTATCTACACTTCTGTTAAAATGTAACAATCACTTATTCTTCTTTTCTTTGATACATTAGTTTTGGATGATACCACACATCACATTATAAACATAATTAAAAAAAAAATGATGCTAAAAAATATCGATGTAATCATAGTAGTATCGACTAGATACACTCTTGTAGTTGGTATCATTACAGTGAATGTCAGGTGTAGATCCACCCATGGTGTTTATTTACATTTTGAAGCCGATGAGCTACGCTGTGTAGTGAAGCATGTTTAGCTATTCCTCGTCCTGCAGTGATAATGATACTTGTAAGAAACTTACTTTATTTGTCACCATGGAGACGAGGATTAGTGATTTAGAAGTAACTAAAACACTGCAGACTGCGACTGTCTTAAAGCACCTCTTCCTGAGGGTGTTTCAGTTTAATAACTTCACCTTTATCTTTACTTTTTTAGCCAAAATGCGTCCGTTCTCCCTTTTCTGTCTACACCCTGTGTCTGCTTGCAAGTACTCTGTGTGTGCGCGCTGCCGAACATGCTCCTCTGCTTGTAAGCCAGCAATGACATGACGTGACAACGACAGGGTGGTGGGGGACCGGTACTTTTTAGAGGCGGTATAGTACCGAATATGATTCATTAGTATGGCGGTACTGTACCAATACCGGTATACCATACAACTTTAGTTCACTCAATAGCAGAATTAAAGTTGTTGTATTATGCAAAACCAACTTTTCTTACCGATTGGCATTTGGGATCTGCATAAGTCCCGAAAGGAGGCATTGTGGAGATATTTATCAAATAATCTTGCCTTCCTTCATACTTCTATCAAACAAGCCGTTTGGAATTTGCTCTGTCCTGTCACATTTTTCACACCGGTGACATCTATTTATGGTATAAGTTTACCCAAAGTGCTTTGCGCAAGACGCTATTGTAGTCTGCGTTGTAGTCAATTAGCACCTTTTTCTGCCCTATCCTCTTGTTGTGGGGCAGACTGGCTCGTACAAACCCCGTTTCCATATGAGTTGGGAAATTGTGTTAGATGTAAATATAAACGGAATACAATGATTTGCAAATCCTTTTCAACCCATATTCAGTTGAATATGCTACAAAGACAACATATTTGATGTTCAAACTGATAAACTTTTTTTTTTTTTTTGCAAATAATCATTAACTTAGAATTTCATGGCTGCAACACGTGCCAAAGAAGTTGGGAAAGGGCATGTTCACCACTGTGTTACATGGCCTTTCCTTTTAACAACACTCAGTAAACGTTTGGGAACTGAGGAGACACATTTTTGAAGCTTCTCAGGTGGAATTCTTTCCCATTCTTGCTTGATGTACAGCTTAAGTTGTTCAACAGTCCGGGGGTCTCCGTTGTGGTATTTTAGGCTTCATAATGCACCACACATTTTCAATACAGGCAGGCAGGCCAGTCTAGTACCCGCACTCTTTTACTATGAAGCCATGTTGATGTAACACGTGGCTTGGCATTGTCTTGCTGAAATAAGCAGGGGCGCCCATGCTTGGATGGCAACATATGTTGCTCCAAAACCTGTATGTACCTTTCAGCATTAATGGTGCCTTCACAGATGTGTAAGTTACCCATGTCTTGGGCACTAATACACCCCCATACCATCACACATGCTGGCTTTTTAACTTTGCGCCTATAACAATCCGGATGGTTCTTTTCCTCTTTGGTCCGGAGGACACGACGTCCACAGTTTCCAAAAACAATTTGAAATGTGGACTCGTCAGACCACAGAACACTTTTCCACTTTGTATCAGTCCATCTTTGATGAGCTCAGGCCCAGCGAAGCCGACGGCGTTTCTGGGTGTTGTCGATAAACGGTTTTCGCCTTGCATAGGAGAGTTTTAACTTGCACTTACAGATGTAGCGACCGACTGTAGTTACTGACAGTGGGTTTCTGAAGTGTTCCTGAGCCCGTATGGTGATATCCTTTACACACTGATGTCGCTTGTTGATGCAGTACAGCCTGAGGGATGGAAGGTCACGGGCTTAGCTGCTTACGTGCAGTGATTTCTCCAGATTCTCTGAACCCTTTGATGATATTACGGACCGTAGATGGTGAAATCCCTAAATTCCTTGCAATAGCTGGTTGAGAAAGGTTTTTCTTAAACTGTTCAACAATTTGCTCACGCATTTGTTGACAAAGTGGTGACCCTCGCCCCATCCTTGTTTGTGAATGACTGAGCATTTCATGGAATCTACTTTTATACCCAATCATGGCACCCACCTGTTCCCAATTTGCCTGTTCACCTGTGGGATGTTCCAAATAAGTGTTTGATGAGCATTCCTCAACTTTATCAGTATTTATTGCCACCTTTCCCCAACTTCTTTGTCACGTGTTGCTGGCATCAAATTCTAAAGATAATGATTATTTGCAAAAAAGAAAAGTTTATCAGTTTGAACATCAAATATGTTGTCTTTGTAGCATATTCAACTGAATATGGGTTGAGAAGGATTTGCAAATCATTGTATTCCGTTTATATTTACATCGAACACAATTTCCCAACTCATATGGAAACGGGGTTTGTACATTACCATCACCTACGGCACTGGAGTGAAACAGCATCACTCTGCATGTCCTTATTGTTCACAGCAAGTCTGTTCAGGATGGTTTGGTCTGTGCGCTACTACCGTATTTTCCGCACCATAAGCCGCCCTGGGTTATAAGCCGCGCCTTCAATGAACGGCATATTTCAAAACTTTGTCCACCTATAAGACGCCCCGTGTTATAAGCCCCATCTAACTGCGCTAAAGGGAATGTCAAAAAAACAGTCAGATAGGTCAGTCAAACTTTAATAATATATTAAAAACCAGCGTGATGTGGGCGCGCATGGAGTCGTATATCAACATGGACGGAGCTGCGTGAAAAAAGCCACCCGGCCTCTTCGCGTAAACTTCCCTTAACCACTCGCTCATCTTTTCTTCATCCATCCCTTCGAGTTAGCTTTTATGATGACGCCGGCTGGAAAGGTCTCTTTTGGCAAGGTCTTCCTTTTGAATATCACCATGGGTGGAAGTTTCTGGCCATTAGCATGGCAAGCTAGAACCACAGTGAAGGATGACTTCTCATTCCCTGTGGTGCGAATATTCACCGTACGTGCTCCCGTTGTATCCACAGTGCGGTTCACAGGAATATCAAAAGTCAGTGGAACCTCGTCCATGTTGATAATGTTCTCTGGCCGGATCTTTTTTTCAGCTATCTTGTTTTTACAATATGCACGGAAAGTAGCCAGCTTTTCTTGAAAGTCTTTAGGCAGTTGCTGTGAAATAGTAGTCCGTGTGCGGATGGAGAGATTGCGTCTTTTCATGAACCGGATCCCTGTCGCTTAATAGGAGCCATTTTGTGGTCTTTACAGATGTAAACACACAAAGGCGGGTGCTTACCTTGGCGGTTGCTTGCGTAGAAGAAGAAGCACTTCCTCTTCTACGGGGAAAAAAGATGGCGGCTGTTTACCGTAGTTGCGAGACCGAAACTTTATGAAAATGAATCTTAATATTAATCCATATATAAAGCGCACCGGGTTATAAGGCGCACTGTCAGCTTTTGAGAAAATTTGTGGTTTTTAGGTGCGCCTTATAGTGCGGAAAATACGGTAAGTGTCATGGTTTAGGTTGTGGTACGTTACCGCCCTCTCCATTTAGCATAATTGTCTTTGTGGGACAAAATAAGAGCGATCAGCAAACAGACGTAACAGCGTCTGACAGGCAGCAGCTCCTACACACACTTTGAAAAGAGCTCGTTATCCAGGAATGCTGCCCATGTTTACGTGTCGCCAACACATAAGGCCCCCTCTGCTATGATGGACTTGATTGTTTCTATAAACCTCCACTAGTGGGTAACATTCAGTGGTCTTCTTGCCTCGTCACCTGGGCCCTCCTTTTCAAGTGTTTGAGGAGGTGATCCTAAGCAGAAGCAGTCTGTGTCTGTCTTTCTTCAAGCCCCAACGCTCCTCCACACTAGTGACGCACGTACAGTACATGAAATCATCTGCCTTGCTGCCGGCCTGGACGAGTGCCAGCCATTGTGAGACTTGTGCTTATGCACTTTTTTCAACTGTAGATGCAACGTGGGATCAGGAAATTGGGTGATGGAATTATTCTAAAAATGCTTAAAGGGGAACATTATCACCAGACCTATGTAAGCGTCAATATATACCTTGATGTTGCAGAAAAAAGACCATATATTTTTTTAACCGATTTCCGAACTCTAAATGGGTGAATTTTGGCGAATTAAACGCCTTTCTATTATTCGCTCTCGGAGCGATGACGTTGTGACGTCACATCGGGAAGCAATCCGCCATTTTCTCAAACACAGAGTCAAATCAGCTCTGTTATTTTCCGGTTTTTTTTCGACTGTTTTCCGTACCTTGGAGACATCATGCCTCGTCGGTGTGTTGTCGGAGGGTGTAACAACACGAACAGGGGCGGATTCAAGTTGCACCAGTGGCCCAAAGATGCGAAAGTGGCAAGAAATTGGATAAAATGTGTTCAAAATACGAGGGTGTGGGGAAAGCCGACAAAATGGTCGGTCGTTTGTTCCGCACACTTTACCTGAACTCATCTAAGATGGACTGATGCAAAGTGTAAAAATGTTCTGTGGTCTGACGAGTCCACATTTCAAATTGTTCTTGGAAACTGTGGACATTGTGTCCTCCGGAACAAAGAGGAAAAGAACCATCTGGATGTTTATAGACGCAAAGTGTAAAAGCCAGCTTCCCTCTGGGAAGCGCTACAGGTGCATTAAAACCAAAATAAACAGGCTAAAGAACAGCTTCTTCCCCAGGGCCATAACCATCCTGAACGGACTGCCCCATTGTCCCTCATAACTGCCTTCTCTTCGGTGCAATAACCCATTCCACCAACCACCCTGTTTTTGTTTTGTTTTTTCATGTATATATTCATTTCACACCATATTCATTGCACTTCTACATTTTTTATATATTTGCACATTGTTTTTTTTGTTTTGTTTTTTCTAGCATGCACACATCGCACTGTATGGAATGACCTCAATCTCATTACCTTGCGTAATGACAATAAAGCTGATTCTGATTCTGATTCTGATTCTGTGTGATGGTATGGGGGTGTATTAGTGCCCAAGACATGGGTAACTTACACATCTGTGAAGGCACCATTAATGCTGAAAGGTACATACAGGTTTTGGAGCAACATATGTTGCCATTCAAGCAATGTCTTTTTCATGGACGCCCCTGCTTATATCAGCAAGACAAAACCAAGCCACATTCTGCACGTGTTACAACAGCGTGGCTTTGTAGTAAAACATTGAAAATGTGTGGCGCAGTATGAAGCTTAAAATACCACAACGGAGACCCCGGACTGTTGAACAACTTAAAGGG
This sequence comes from Nerophis lumbriciformis, assembly GCF_033978685.3. Taxonomy (NCBI): domain Eukaryota; kingdom Metazoa; phylum Chordata; class Actinopteri; order Syngnathiformes; family Syngnathidae; genus Nerophis; species Nerophis lumbriciformis. The sequence goes on from NC_084550.2 coordinate 67,820,220, forward strand.
GAACATTATCACCAGACCTATGTAAGCGTCAATATATACCTTGATGTTGCAGAAAAAAGACCATATATTTTTTTAACCGATTTCCGAACTCTAAATGGGTGAATTTTGGCGAATTAAACGCCTTTCTAATATTCGCTCTCGGAGCGATGACGTTGTGACGTCACATCGGGAAGCAATCCGCCATTTTCTCAAACACAGAGTCAAATCAGCTCTGTTATTTTCCGTTTTTTCGACTGTTTTCCGTACCTTGGAGACATCATGCCTCGTCGGTGTGTTGTCGGAGGGTGTAACAACACGAACAGGGACGGATTCAAGTTGCACCAGTGGCCCAAAGATGCGAAAGCGGCAAGAAATTGGACGAAATTTGTTCAAAATACGAGGGTGTGGGGACAGCCGACGAAAATGGTCAGTCGTTTGTTCCGCACACTTTACCCGAACTCATCTAAGATGGACTGATGCAAAGTGTAAAAGTGTTCTGTGGTCTGACGAGTCCACATTTCAAATTGTTCTTGGAAACTGTGGACATTGTGTCCTCCGGAACAAAGAGGAAAAGAACCATCCGGATTGTTATAGGCACAAAGTGTAAAAGCCAGCATGTGTGATGGTATGGGGGTGTATTAGTGCCCAAGACATGGGCAGTGTTGGGTTAGTTACTGAAAACCAGTAACTAGTTACAGTTACTAGTTACTTTATTTCAAAAGTAACTCAGTTACTAACTCAGTTACTTAAACCAAAAAGTAATGCGTTACTGTGAAAAGTAACTATTTAGTTACTTATATATTTATTTTTTATTTTTTTAAGGCCCCATTTAATGCCCTTTTAGCCTTCATTTTAGTACAGTTATTGCACTGGAGAATAATACAATGTGTTGATCAACTTGACATGCATTTGCATCACTGAACTCTGCTAAGCCATGTGGTCTACATACAACACACAAAGACAAATATATGTTACAAAGGCCAATTTGTTTCTGGCCAGAACAAATTGACAAAACTATTTTAAATAGCTGCAACTTAACATACATAAGTAACAAACAGCATAATAACAGCATAGCTGTAAAACAAGAAAGGCACACACTACATACATAAAGCCTAACCAGGCGTTTTCTCAAGGAATTCTGAAATAAAATCATGTCTGAAGCCCAGAACACTCTACACATTTCCCCACTTAGTTTAGAGAAAAGGAAATATTAGCCTGGCCCACTAGTATCCCTCTTTAGGTTTGTGAACTTTATAGTCTAAACATTTAGAGTGATGTGATAATCAAACACTCTAAAAGTTTAAAATGAAAAAGTATATAAGAGAATTGACAGAGTGTGTGTACCTTCAGTGTGCAGTGCCTCGTTAAAATCCAGCCGCTGTTGGAGGTGGAGGTGAGTGTGTGTCTCTTTACTAGCTTTGTCGAAGCATGTTGTTTTTGTCGCTGTTTCAGCATATTTGAAACTTACATTCAACTAAAATGTTCTTTTCTTTGTGGTCGATAAAAGAAACGTACTGAAAATATCTCCATTTTAAGAAACTCGGCTTCGGGGTTCGCCATGACGTCTTGATAGTAGACACACACACACACACACACACGTACACACAGACGGCGCTCCTCTTTTTTGTCGCCTCTTCAGCAGCGCTGCAACACTCAGATCTTCTCAGTTTCTAGCCGATACTACATAAAAAATAACGCAAAATAACGCAGTAACGCATCATGTAGTAACGGTAACGGAGTTACTGAATATAAAAAATAACGCGTTAGATTACTAGTTACCGCCGATAGTAACGGCGTTACAGTAACGCGTTACTTTGTAACGCGTTAGTCCCAACACTGGACATGGGTTACTTACACATCTGTGAAGGCACCATTAATGCTGAAAGGTACATACAGGTTTTGGAGCAACATATGTTGCCATCCAAGCAATGTCTTTTTCATGGACGCCCCTGCTTATTTCAGCAAGACAAAACCAAGCCACATTCTGCACGTGTTACAACAGCGTGGCTTTGTAGTAAAACATTGAAAATGTGTGGCGCAGTATGAAGCTTAAAATACCACAACGGAGACCCCGGACTGTTGAACAACTTAAAGGGGAACATTATCACCAGACCTATGTAAGCGTCAATATATACCTTGATGTTGCAGAAAAAAGACCATATATTTGTTTAACCGATTTCCGAACTCTAAATGGGTGAATTTTGGCGAATTAAACGGCTTTCTATTATTCGCTCTCGGAGCGATGACGTTGTGACGTCACATCGGGAAGCAATCCGCCATTTTCTCAAACACCGAGTCAAATCTGCTCTGTTATTTTCCGTACCTTGGAGACATCATGCCTCGTCGGTGTGTTGTCGGAGGGTGTAACAACACGAACAGGGACGGATTCAAGTTGCACCAGTGGCCCAAAGATGCCAAAGTGGCAAGAAATTGGACGTTTGTTCCGCACACTTTACCGACGAAAGCTATGCTACGACAGAGATGGCAAGAATGTGTGGATATCCTGCGACACTCAAAGCAGATGCATTTCCAACCATAAAGTCAAAGAAATCTGCCGCCAGACCCCCATTGAATCTGCCGGAGTGTGTGAGCAATTCAGGGACAAAGGACCTCGGTAGCACGGCAAGCAATGGCGGCAGTTTGTTCCCGCAGACGAGCGAGCTAAACCCCCTGGATGTCTTGGCTCACACCGTCCCGAAGATGATCAAGAGAAGAATATCGACCCTAGCTTCCCTGGCCTGCTGACATCAACTCCAAAACTGGACAGATCAGCTTTCAGGAAAAGAGCGCTGATGAGGGTATGTCTACAGAATATATTAATTGATGAAAACTTTATTCATTACTCGCGGTTTTACGTCAATTATTATACATAAACTGTGTTTACCAATAATTTAGCTTAAAAACATTACAACACTTAAAAACAAACACATACCAATCGTTGGTTAGAAGGCGATCGCCGAATTCGTCCTCGCTTTCTCCCGTGTCGCTGGCTGTCGTGTCGTTTTCGTCGGTTTCGCTTGCATACGGTTCAAACCGATATGGCTCAATAGCTTCAGTTTCTTCTTCAATTTCACTTAAGCCGCTGAAATCCGAGTCTGAATCCGAGCTAATGTCGCTACCTTGCTGTTCTATGCGCCATGTTTGTTTGTGTTGGCATCACTGTGACGTCACAGGAAAATGGACGGGTGTATATAACGATGGTTAAAATCAGGCACTTTGAAGCTTTTTTTTAGGGATATTGCGTGATGGGTAAAATTTTGAAAAAAACTTCGAAAAATAAAATAAGCCACTGGGAACTGATTTTTAATGGTTTTAACCCTTCTGAAATTGTGATAATGTTCCCCTTTAATAAGTTACATCAAAGAACACTACTTGGTTACATTTCCCAGTTCAAAATCTCTACCCTTAATGATAATTAATTCACAATATGGAATTTTCCAAGGTCCATTTTAAACTGTTATCTTTGTAGAGATGATGTCATCGTCCAGTTCCTTGATGTTTTTGACAACCACACTGCAAAAAGTCAGTGTTCAAAAACAAGAAAAAAAAAATACAAAAATGAGGGGTATTTTATTTGAACTCAGCAAAATGATCTGCCAATAGAACAAGAAACTTTGGCTTGTCAAGATTTTCCAAAACAAGTAAAATTAGCTAACCTCAATGAACCCAAAAATACCTTAAAATAAGTATATTCTCACTAATAACAAGTGCACTTTTTTGGTAGAAAAAAAAAGAGAGACCTTTTTGTTCAATATGTTGAAAAATATTCTTAAATGAAATAATTGTTAGTGCCATTATCTTGACATAATGATATGCGCTCGGCATTACATTTCTTGAAACCAGCAAACTTATACTAAAAACTAATTTATTGTTCTTAATGGAAAGGCAACAAGGCAACCGCTTGTTACTCTCGGGGTCTCCTCAGGCAAATCATATGGTCTAAAAATGCATTTTTCCATCAACAACATGGTATCGCGCCAAGTGCGTGCTCTTTCAGTCAATTAGTACGTATATATACAGCCCAGCCCCTGGCCAAAATTTTTTTAATTGTAATTTTGAAGAATTTATCTGAATGTGCATGAGCTATTTCTGTTCCAAATTGTTAGAAATGTTAAATGTTTAAATATTAACTGTCAGTTTACTGTACTGTGCCAACGGTACTACTATATAAGTACCTATTTTTTCTATTGTTTCATTGAAAATCAAACAGCAACGTCCATTTGGCTGTCATCTGTTTTAATTATGAGACACGATTGTGTCAAAGTCAAAAAAAATTTTTTTACATGCTTGAAATAAGAAATTATTACTTTTAAAAAGCAGTTTTATACTTGTGAGTGTTGATGACACAGCCTTGCAACAGTTGATATTCTAGTTTTAAGCATGTTTTGCTCAATATAGGTCATCAAATCTCAGCAACAAGCTGTAATATCTTACTGAGATCATTTTGGACCAAAAGCCTTAAAACAAGTAAAACACTCTAACATAAAATCTGCTTAGTTAGAAGAATTATCTTATCAGACAGAAAATAAGCAAATATCACCCTTATTTGAGATATTTCATCTTACTTAGATTTCAGTTTTTGCAGTGTGAGGAATGCGCTTAGAGTGAAAGACCAAGCGTGAATTTAGTTGGTAATCAAAAACAAGCGGTCTTGAAAGGCGAAGTGTTGGTCGTCTGACCGAATATCCGCCTCCACAGGCCCAGAGAGCGTGTGTGCATTCGCTCCGCCTGTCAGGTTTGTCACTGACAGTTCAGTTCGGTTTTGATTTTTTCTGTCTTTGTTTCCTGTCAGCGCTCTTATTTTGGTTATTTCCTGATTGTCTCCCTTAGTGCTGTGTCCTCTCAGCTGGCCACACCTGGTGTCAATCAGCCAGCTGCTATTTGAACCTGCCTTCCTCTCCAGTCAGGGCTGGATTATTGTCACTACTACCTGTCATAATACTTGTCGTTGTAGCTCTGTCTACTTTTGTTCACTCTGCTCATGTCATAGTTCCTTCGTGTCACAGTAAGTGTTTTTGTTTCTTGTCGACAGTTAGCCTTTGTGCTATTTTAGTTCATAGCCAAGTTTGTTCTCCGCCTTGTGCGCGCCTTTTGTTTGTACCCTTTTTTTTTTTTTTTTTGCTATAGTGTTAAATTAAATCATGTTTTCCTGGACAAAGCCTGCCATCTCTGCATCTTGGGGTTCGTCACCAACATACTCTGACACCGCCGTACTAAGTGTGCATTGCAACTTTTATCACGACCATAAGCAATGTTGCCTCTAATATTTGGTATATCTGAGCTCCCCGAGCCAGACCTGGGCAAATTAAGGCCCGAGGGCCGTTAAGCTTTTCAATCTGGCCCGCCGGACATTCCCAAATCATTTATTTATATATTTAAGATGTAAAGTGTAGCTGCCATTATGATGTGCAGTGATGTTTTCTAATGACCGTGAGTCTTCAACTATACAAAGTGCAGTGAATGTCAATCAAGTGACGTCTTGGTGAAGATTGATGATCGCTAATTTTTAGGTGGACCGACACACCCGCCACCATCGACCGGTAGCTTTCGATCTCGACGTAATGGGCACCCCTGCTTTAGAGGGAACGTTGGCCATAAGTGCGAGGAAGACAGAGCTTAAAGACATTCTTCCATTGTTTGGCAAAACTAGGTGAAATACTTCAACCGGTGGTGTTGGAAGTGTGGCCTTCTGGCCATTTGTATAGAAAAAATAAGCAACAATGGAAAAATAGAGCAAAAAGGCATAAAGTAATAAGATGGCCTAGAGCAGGGGTGCTCACACTTTTTCTGCAGGCGAGCTACTTTTCAATTGATCAAGTCGTGGGGATCTACCTCATTCATATATATCATTTATATTTACTTATTTATGAAATATATGTTTTTGTTAACAAGTTAAAGGTGTTTAATGATAATGCAAGCATGTTTAACACATATAGTTAATATTGTTAATACATTAAAGGTGTTTAATGATAATACAAGTATGTTTAATACATATAGTTAATATTGTTAACAAGTTAAAGGTGGTTAAAGATAATGCAAGCATGTTTAACACATATAGTTAATATTGTTAACAAGTTAAAGGTGTTTAAAAATAATACAAGCATGTTTAACACAAATAGTTAATATTGTTAACAACTTAAAGGTGGTTAAAGATAATACAAGCATGTTTAACACATATAGTTAATATTGTTAACAACTTAAAGGTGGTTAAAAATAATACAAGCATGTTTAACACAAATAGTTAATATTGTTAACAATTTAAAGGTGGTTAAAGATAATACAAGCATGTTTAACACATATAGTTAATATTGTTAACAAGTTAAAGGTGTTTAAAGATAATACAAGCATGTTTAACACATATAGTTAATATTGTTAACAACTTAAAGGTGGTTAAAAATAATACAAGCATGTTTAACACAAATAGTTAATATTGTTAACAATTTAAAGGTGGTTAAAGATAATACAAGCATGTTTAACACATATAGTTAATATTGTTAACAAGTTAAAGGTGTTTAAAGATAATACAAGCATGTTTAACACAAGTAGTTAATATTGTTAATAAGTTAAAAGTGTTTAAAGATAATACAAGCATGTTTAACACATATAGATTCCTTTCTTTCATGAAGACAAGAATATAAGTTGGTGTATTACCTGATTCTGATGACTTGCATTGATTGGAATCAGACAGTGATGATGATAACGTCCGCATTTTCGAATGGAGGAGAAAAAAAGTCCTCCTTTCTGTCCAATACCACATGAAAGTGGTTGGTTTTTGGCATCTTATTTGTCCAGCTTCCGTACTCCTTTGTATACACTTTACAAGAAATACATTGTCGGCAAACTCCGTAGCTTGCTAGCTTGTGCACGCCAGCTTTCTGAAACTCTTATTTTGGTAGCGCAGGCAGGATGAAGCAGAGCTTTTATTGTGCAACTGTGCAGTCGGTCTTTGGAGTTTTGACGACAGGTACGGCGCCAGAGTCTGTTGAAATAAAGTGTTTCTCACCTTCCAGTCGGTAATTTTAATGAGCTGGCAGCAGCCAGCGTCATCTCAGAAGACCCTCGGGTGCCGTGAATGTCAATCAAGTGACGAAAGTGACGTCATAGTGAAGATTTATGATCGCTCATTTTTAGGACTATTTTTTTAATGCCTGGCTGGTGATCGACTGACACACCCTCCGAGATCGACCGGTAGCTCGCGATCGACGTAATGAGCACCCCTGGCCTCGAGGGTTAGGGTTACCATCAAGGCTTGGAATTGGGGGTTAAATCACCAAAAATGATTCCCGGGCGCGGCCACCGCTGCTGCTCACTGCTCCCCTCACCTCCCAGGGGGTGATCAAGGGTGATGGGTCAAATGCGGAGAATAATTTCGCCACACCTAGTGTGTGTGTGACAATCATTGGTACTTTAACTTTAACTTTATATAAACGATATGAATAATTTACACAGTCACTACGTTTCCATGCACTAAATTAGTCTGATTTCTCAAATAATAATACATTTTTTTGTATTTTCACACACACAGTACAGGCCAAAAGTTTGGACACACCTTCTCATTCAATGGGGTTTTCTTTATTTTCATGACTATTTACATTGTAGATTGTCACATCAGAACTATGAATGTACTTAACAAAAAAAGATGAAATAACTGAAAACAGGAAAAAAAAATCGATTCGAATTCAAATTGCGATTCTCACGTTGTACGATTCAGTATCGATTCTCTTTTTTTTTAAATCGATTTTAATTTTAATTTTTTATTGAAATTGTTTATTTTTTTAAATTTATTTTTAGTTTTTATTAATCAATCCAACAAAATAATACAAAGCAATACCATAACAATGCAATCCAATTCCAAAAGCAAACACTCAGACCTGCAATAAACAGAGCAATTGAGAGGAGACACAAACACGACACAGAACAATCTAAAAGTAGTGAAACAAAAATGAATATTATCAACAACAGTATCAATATTAGTTACAATTTCAACACAGCAGTGATTAAAAATCCCTCATTGACATTATCATTAGACATTTATTTAAAAAAAATAGTGTCACAGTGGCTTACACTTGCATCGCATCTCATAAGCTTGACAACACACTGTGTCCAATATTTTCACAAAGGTAAAATAAGTCATATTTTTGGTTCATTTAATAGTTAAAACAAATTGACATTATTACAATCAGTTGATAAAACATTGTCCTTTACAATTATAAAAGCTTTTTACTCTGCTTGCATGTCAGCAGACTGGGGTAGATCCTGCTGAAATCCTATGTATTAAATGAATAGACAATCCTTTTGAATCGGGAAAAGATCGTTTTGGAATCAAGAATCGCGTTGAATCGAAAAAAAAATCGATTTTGAATCGAATCGTGACCCCAAGAATTGATATTGAATCGAATCGTGGGACACCCAAAGATTTGCAGCCCTAATGTTTTGTATTCTAGTTTCTTCAAAATAACCACCCTTTGCTCTGATTACTGCTTTGCACACTTTTGGCATTCTCTCCATGACGCCATGTTTGCGTTACGAGGCCTAACTTGTCTGTGCTCCACCCACAAAGACAAAGATAGTGTCAGGCTTGTCCCTGACAGTTTGACTGTGTTTTAGTTTTTCCTCTGCGTTTGTCTTAGTTTCCAGTCAGCGCTTTTATTTTGTCTTCATTTCCTGATTGTCTCCTTGAGTGCTCCTTCCCCTCAGCTGTGGCTGATTGGCACCTGGCCACACCTGGTGTCAATCAGCCAGCTGCTATTTAAACCTGCCTTCTCCTCCAGTCAGTGCTGGATTATTGTCATTGTCGATGTCACTACTACCTGTCATAATACTTGTCGTTGTAGCTCTGTCTACTTTTGTTCACTCTGCTCTTGTCATAGTTCCTTCGTGTCACAGTAAGTGTTTTTGTTTCTTGTCGACAGTTAGCCTTTGTGCTATTTTAGTTCATAGCCAAGTTTGTTCTCCGCCTTGTGCGCGCCTTTTGTTTGCACCCTTTTGTTTGTTTTTTTGCCATAGTGTTTAATGAAATCATGTTTTCTCGCTCAATGCCTGCCGTCATCTCTGCATCTTGGGGTTCGTCACCAACAAACTCTGACAGATAGTGAATAGAGATGTCCGATAATGGCTTTTTTGCCGATATTACGATATTGTCCAACTCTTAAATACCGATACCGATATATACAGTTGTGGAATTAACACATTAATATGCCTAATTTTGTTGTGATGCTCCGCTGGATGCATTAAACAATGTAACAAGGTTTTCCAAAATAAATAAATTTAAGTTATGGAAAAAAATGCCAACATGGCACTGCCATATTTATTATTATTATTATTTTACATGCCTCAAAACAGCAGCTTGGAATTTGGGACAAGCTCTCCCTGAGAGAGTATGAGGAGGTTGAGGTGTGCGGGGGGTGTATATTGTAGCGTCCCTTAAGAGTTAGTGCTGCAAGCGGTTCTGGGTATTTGTTCTGTTGTGTTTATGTTGTGTTACGGTGCGAAATGTGTTTGTCATTCTTGTTTGGTGTGGGTTCACAGTGTGGCGCATATTTGTAACAGTGTTAAAGTTGTTTATACGGCCACCCTCAGTGTGACCTGTATGGCTGTTGACCAAGTATGCCTTGCATTCATTTGTGTGTGCGAAAAGCCGTAGATATTATGTGATTGGGCCGGCACGCAAAGGCAGTGCCTTTAAGGTTTGTTAGCGCTCTGTACTTCTCCCTACGTCCGTGTACACAGCGACGTTTTAAAAAGTCATAAATTGTAAATTGATCATTTCCGATATTACATTTTAAAGCATTTATCGGCCGATAATATCAGCAGTCCGATATTATCTAGCATCTCTAATAGTGAACGACTAAAAAGAGGGTCCGTGCCGTTTTTTTCATTCCACAAAGAGTGAACCCTCTTGCAGCCTGTTTGGAAACCACAGAAGAACAAAACAAACACACGAGGAGATGACTTTTTATTCATCCTTTCAGTGTATCCGGAAAGTATTCACAGCGCTTCCCTTTTAGCACATTTTGTTATTTTACAGCTTTATTCCAAAATGGAATATATTCATTATTGTCCTCAAAATTTTTTTTTGCAAATGTATTAAAACTAAAAAAATTGTACATACGTATTCAAATCCTTTGCTCAATACTTAGTTGATGCACCTTTGGAAGCAATTACAGCCTCAAGTCTTTTTGAATACTATGTGTGACGACCGGGGCGCATGGTGATGCGGGGCTCGTTCTCTCAGGAATGCAGATCGGGCTTCGGACTGTATGATTTATTCCATCCATCCATCCATCTTCTTCCGCTTATCCGAGGTCGGGTCGCGGGGGCAGCAGCCTAAGCAGGGAAGCCCAGACTTCCCTCTCCCCAGCCACTTCGTCCAGCTCCTCCCGGGGGATCCCGAGGCGTTCCCAGGCCAGCCGGGAGACATAGTCTTCCCAACGTGTCCTGGGTCTTCCCCGTGGCCTCCTACCGGTCGGACGTGCCCTAAACACCTCCCTAGGGAGGCGATCGGGTGGCATCCTGACCAGATGCCCGAACCACCTCATCTGGCTCCTCTCGATGTGGAGGAGCAGCGGCTTTACTTTGAGCTCCTCCCGGATGGCAGAGCTTCTCACCCTATCTCTAAGGGAGAGCCCTGCCACCCGGCGGAGGAAACTCATTTCGGCCGCTTGTACCCGTGATCTTGTCCTTTCAGTCATAACCCAAAGTTCATGACCATAGGTGAGGATGGGAACGTAGATCGACCGGTAAATTGAGAGCTTTGCCTTCCGGCTCAGCTCCTTCTTCACCACAACGGATCGATACAGCGTCCGCATTACTGAAGATGCCGCACCGATCCGCCTGTCGATCTCACGATCCACTCTTCCCTCACTCGTGAACAAGACTCCGAGGTACTTGAACTCCTCCACTTGGGGCAGGGTCTCCTCCCCAACCCGAAGATGGCATTCCACCCTTTTCCTGGCGAGAACCATGGACTCGGACTTGGAGGTGCTGATTCTCATCCCAGTCGCTTCACACTCGGCTGCGAACCGATCCAGCGAGAGCTGAAGATCCTGGCCAGATGAAGCCATCAGGACCACATCATCTGCAAAAAGCAGAGACCTAATCCTGCAGCCACCAAACCGGATCCCCTCAACGCCTTGACTGCGCCTAGAAATTCTGTCCATAAAAGTTATGAACAGAATCGGTGACAAAGGGCAGCCTTGGCGGAGTCCAACCCTCACTGGAAACGTGTCCGACTTACTGCCGGCAATGCGGACCAAGCTCTGACACTGATCATACAGGGAGCGGACCGCCAAAATCAGACAGTCCGATACCCCATACTCTCTGAGCACTCCCCACAGGACTTCCCGAGGGACACGGTCGAATGCCTTCTCCAAGTCCACAAAACACATGTAGACTGGTTGGGCAAACTCCCATGCACCCTCAAGGACCCTGCCGAGAGTATAGAGCTGGTCCACAGTTCCACGACCAGGACGAAAACCACACTGTTCCTCCTGAATCCGAGGTTCGACTATCCGGCGTAGCCTCCTCTCCAGTACACCTGAATAGACCTTACCGGGAAGGCTGAGGAGTGTGATCCCACGATAGTTAGAACACACCCTCCGGTTCCCCTTCTTAAAGAGAGGAACCACCACCCCGGTCTGCCAATCCAGAGGTACCGCCCCCGATGTCCACGCGATGCTGCAGATGATGATTTATTTAAGAAATAAATTATACAGGAACAAACAAAAACGTGCTCATAGCACTTAAGGCAGAAACAAAAGGATCTAGCGTGGGAGCTAGAAGGTAAACAGAGCCTTTAGCGTGGGAGCTAGAAGGTTTAGCGCAGGAAACAAAAGTCGTCATCTGTTGTATGGAAACAAACTAGGAAGCAAGACAGAATGACAGGGAAGGCAGGCTTAAATAATAATGTCAGTGATGACCAACAGGTGCGCGTCGGGAACACACGCAGCAGGTGAAAACAATAAGCAGCCATGGCAACAAACTCAGGTGTACAAACAGGCACTCAAGGAGTCCAAAACTAACAAAAAACACAAGTACCGTATTTTCCGCACTATTAGCCGCACCTAAAAACCACAAATTTACTCAAAAGCTGACAGTGCGGCTTATAACCTGGTGCGCTTTATATATGGATTAATATTAAGATTCATTTTCATAAAGTTTAGGTCTCGCAACTACGGTAAACAGCCGCCATCTTTTTTCCCCGTAGAAGAGGAAGCGCTTCTTCTTCTACGGCAAGCAACCGCCAAGGTAAGCACCCGCCCCCATAGAACAGGAAGCGCTTCTTCTTCTACTGTAAGCAACCACCCGCCCCCGTAGAAGAAGAAGCGCGCGGATATTACGTTTCATTTCATTTGTGTGTTTACATCTGTAAAGACCACAAAATGGCTCCTACTAAGCGACAGGGATCCGGTTCATGAAAAGACGCAATCTCTCCATCCGCACACGGACTACTATTTCACAGCAACTGCCTAAAGACTTTCAAGAAAAGCTGGCTACTTTCCGTGCATATTGTAAAAACAAGATAGCTGAAAAAAAGATCCGGCCAGAGAACATTATCAACATGGACGAGGTTCCACTGACTTTTGATATTCCTGTGAACCGCACTGTGGATACAACGGGAGCACGTACGGTGAATATTCGCACCACAGGGAATGAGAAGTCATCCTTCACTGTGGTTCTAGCTTGCCATGCTAATGGCCAGAAACTTCCACCCATGGTGATATTCAAAAGGAAGACCTTGCCAAAAGAGACCTTTCCAGCCGGCGTCATCATAAAAGCTAACTCGAAGGGATGGATGGATGAAGAAAAGATGAGCGAGTGGTTAAGGTAAGTTTACGCGAAGAGGCCGGGTGGCTTTTTTCACGCAGCTCCGTCCATGTTGATATACGACTCCATGCGCGCCCACATCACGCTGGTTTTTAATATATTATTAAAGTTTGACTGACCTATCTGACTGTTTTTTTGACATTCCCTTTAGCGCAGTTAGATGCGGCTTATAACACGGGGCGGCTTATAGGTGGACAAAGTTTTGAAATATGCCGTTCATTGAAGGCGCGGCTTATAACCCAGGGCGCCTTATGGTGCGGAAAATACGGTACCACGAAAACCTAAACAAAAATATGATCCGGGCAGTGGATCACAACACTATGCCACAAACTTGGCACGCCAGCTTGAGAGGTGCTGCAAACATGAGTGGGCCAAACTACCCGAAAATAGCTTTGCCAAGTTTGTGGCATCGTGTTCACACTAGGGTTGTACGGTATACCTGTATTAGTATAGCACAGCGATACTGATCAATCATATTCGGTACTATACCGCCTCTGAAACGTACCGGTTTCTCCGGCTTAAAAAAGGAAAGACAAAGATGAAGTTATAACACTGAAACGTCCTCAGGAAGAGGTGCTTTAAGACATGGCTAGTCCATCCACAGTGTTTTATCTACTTCTAAATCACTAATCCTCGCCTCCATGGTGACAAATAAAGTATGTTTCTTACAAGTATCATTATCACTACAGGACGAGGAATAGCTAAACATGCTTCACTACACACCGTAGCACACCGGCGTCACAATGTAAACAAACGGCATTGGTGGATCGATACCTGACATCCACTGTAATGATACCAAGTACAAGAGCGTATCTAGTCGATACTACTATGATGACATTGATATTTTTTAGCATCACAACATATATATATATATATATATATATATATATATATATATATATATATATATATATATATATATATATATATAAATGTATGTATTAGAGATGCGCGGTTTGCGGGCACAACCGCGGAGTCCGTGGATTATCCGCGGATTGGGCGGATGAAATTTTAAAAAAAATTAGATTTTATCCGCGGGTCGGGTCGGGTCGGGCAGTTGAAATTAAAAAAAATTAGATTTTAAATAGATTCAGGCGGGTGGCAGTTAAACCAATTCAGAAATATATATACATAGTTAAATGTTGTTACCCACATACGAAAAACGAGCAGGCACCTGCTGCATATGCCACAACAGAAGAAAAAAAAAAGAAGAGATGGACACTTTTACGGAGCGGAGAAGGGACGCCTCGCCGGGGTCCGGGACCGAGGCCCCTTCCCCCGAGAGGGCCCCACCGGGAGCCGTAGCTGAGGCAATCCGCGAGAAGGGCCTGACACACGTCCAGGGTCACCACCGCGCCCACCGCACCGACACCCCGCCTCGTCCGCCTTTGCCGCAGCAGGTAAGCAGCTTACCTGCCCGCCACCCCCGTGGCCGGGGGCTCGTAACATGGGTCACTCCGCGCGCTCCGCCCGCGCAGCTTACCTGCCCGCCACCCCTGTTGCCGGGGGCGCGTAACAGGGGTCACTCCGCGCGCAGTGCGCTCACGAAAGGGGTGGGGCTCACCCTGGTTGATATAGACAGCAGGACGGTGGCCATGGAAGTCGGAACCCGCTAAGGAGTGTGTAACAACCCACCTGCCGAATCAACTAGCCCTGAAAATGGATGGCGCTGGAGCGTCGGGCCCATACCCGGCCGTCGCCGGCAGCGAGACGCGCTTGGAGGTGCGCTCAGCGCGGCTCCCATATGATTGCGCACTGGTGTGCGTCTGGGTCGTGACAGCGTGGCACGCGAATGTCTGTGCTGCATTGGATCAGTCTCCTTTCTTTAACAGGCAAAAGCTTTATAACCTCACTAATGCCTTGCATCGTCTATATTAGATATATAACAACGGGCGGGTGCGGGCGGGTGTGGTTCTGATCAAATGTTACATCGGGTGGATGGCGGATGGTTGACGACTTTCTGATGCGGTTGCGGATGAAATAATTGCCTATCCGCGCATCTCTAGTATGTATGTATGTATGTATATGTATATGTATGTATGTATATATGTATATATATATATATATATATATATATATATATATATACTGTATATATATGTATGTATGTATGTATATTATGTTTATAAACTCAGGAAATATGTCCCTGGACACATGAGGACTTTGAATATGACCAATGTATGATCCTGTCACTACTTGATATCGGATTGATACCCAATTTTGTGGTATCATCCAAAACTAATGAAGAATAAGTGATTATTACATTTTAACAGAAGTGTAGATAGAACATGTTAAAACAGAAAGTAAGCAGATATTAACAGTAAATGAACAAGTTGATTAATAATCAAGTTTTACAGCTTGTCCTTAATAATGTGTACAAAATAATAGGTGTATAAATGACACAATATGTTACTGCATACGTCAGCAGACTAATTAGGAGTCTTTGTTTGTTTACTTACTACTAAAAGACAAGTTGTCTAGTATGTTCACTATTTTATTTAAGGACAAACTTGCAATAATAAACATATGTTTAATGTACCCTAAGATTTTTTGTTCAAATAATGCCATTTTTTGTGGTCCCCTTAGAATAGTATCGAAAATTTCCGAAAAACATCGAAATACATTTTGGTACCGGTACCAAAATACTGTTATCGGGACAACACTAGTTCACAAACACACACGCACGGGCCCCAAGACAAATTTTTACCCACCAATGTGCCCGGGTCTGTGCCAGTCCATATTCCAAGCAGTGCTGCAGCAAACAGATGTGTAAATGTAACTGAGACCTGTGTTTAGTAAAAGTGGCAAAAAAAGTCCAGACTTCAAAGTCTGTGCACAGCTTCTTCCAGGACAAGGAGGGACAAAATGCAAGCCTTCATGGGCTTTACACGGTCCATTGATTAGATCTTCTCGTGTGTCTCGTGCCAATAAAGTTTGCATGAAAATGCCAAACCACGACGTTGGAAAAAAAAATGTTAGGGCCGCTTTATCAAAATAAATGTAAACAAAAATGTTATATTTGGAGCATCTTCTTTGCCGCAGGAGCTGTGCTTTAGTTGTGGTTTAGTCTCATGATGTGACAAGTAATAGCTTTAATCCTCATTCCAAACTTTTTATAACTGAGTCTATTATGAAGACGTGTAAGGGCAAAATGCAACATAATCAATCACCCTCATCTCTAGTATATTTGGATCTTTTGTTAGTTCAGCAACACATTTAAAACCAGAATTACATCAGCGATTTGGACCTTTTTTTGTAAAATTACCCCAAGTGGCAGTTTTCTCAACTGCCATAAACACAGACCCTTTAAAGAGGAACTGCACTTTTTATCACAATCATTATGAGAGACATGAACACACGTCTTCTTTTTTTTATCAGGATTTTAAAGATGATAAAAAAACGCTTGGAAGATGCGGCTAAGAGTAGTCACTGTTGTAATCTTCAAAGTCTTTAAAATAACTTCAAAACCCTCCAACGTTTTATATACACACTGCAAGTATATATATAATGTAGTAACAGACACCTTCATAACAATATGTAATATGTACAATATACACACTGCAAGTATATATATAATGTAGTAACAGACACCTTCATAACAATATGTAATATGTACAATATACACACTGCAAGTATATATATAATGTAGTAACAGACACCTTCATAACAATATGTAATATGTACAATATACACACTGCAAGTATATATATAATGTAGTAACAGACACCTTCATAACAATATGTAATATGTACAATATACACACTGCAAGTATATATATAATGTAGTAACAGACACCTTCATAATATGTAATATGTACAATATACACACTGCAAGTATATATATAATGTAGTAACAGACACCTTCATAACAATATGTAATATGTACAATATACACACTGCAAGTATATATATAATGTAGTAACAGACACCTTCATAACAATATGTAATATGTACCATATACACACTGCAAGTATATATATAATGTAGTAACAGACATCTTCATAACATTATGTAATATGTACAATATACACACTGCAAGTATATATATAATGTAGTAACAGACACCTTCATAACAATATGTAATATGTACAATATACACACTGCAAGTATATATATAATGTAGTAACAGACACCTTCATATGTAATATGTACAATATACACACTGCAAGTATATATATAATGTAGTAACAGACACCTTCATAATATGTAATATGTACAATATACACACTGCAAGTATATATATAATGTAGTAACAGACACCTTCATAACAATATGCAATATGTACAATATACACACTGCAAGTATATATATATAATGTAGTAACAGACACCTTCATAACAATATGCAATATGTACAATATACACACTGCAAGTATATATATATAATGTAGTAACAGACACCTTCATAACACTATGTAATATGTACAATATACACACTGCAAGTATATATATAATGTAGTAACACACCTTCATAACAATATGTAATATGTACAATATACACACTGCAAGTATATATATAATGTAGTAACAGACACCTTCTTAACAATATGTAATATGTACAATATACACACTGCAAGTATATATATAATGTAGTAACAGACACCTTCATAACAATATGTAATATGTACAATATACACACTGCAAGTATATATATAATGTAGTAACATACCTTCATAACAATATGTAATATGTACAATATACACACTGCAAGTATATATATAATGTAGTAACAGACACCTTCATAACAATATGTAATATGTACAATATACACACTGCAAGTATATATATAATGTAGTAACAGACACCTTCATAATATGTAATATGTACAATATACACACTGCAAGTATATATATAATGTAGTAACAGACACCTTCATAACAATATGTAATATGTACAATATACACACTGCAAGTATATATATAATGTAGTAACAGACACCTTCATAACAATATGTAATATGTACCATATACACACTGCAAGTATATATATAATGTAGTAACAGACATCTTCATAACATTATGTAATATGTACAATATACACACTGCAAGTATATATATAATGTAGTAACAGACACCTTCATAACAATATGTAATATGTACAATATACACACTGCAAGTATATATATAATGTAGTAACAGACACCTTCATATGTAATATGTACAATATACACACTGCAAGTATATATATAATGTAGTAACAGACACCTTCATAATATGTAATATGTACAATATACACACTGCAAGTATATATATAATGTAGTAACAGACACCTTCATAACAATATGCAATATGTACAATATACACACTGCAAGTATATATATATATAATGTAGTAACAGACACCTTCATAACAATATGCAATATGTACAATATACACACTGCAAGTATATATATATAATGTAGTAACAGACACCTTCATAACACTATGTAATATGTACAATATACACACTGCAAGTATATATATAATGTAGTAACAGACACCTTCTTAACAATATGTAATATGTACAATATACACACTGCAAGTATATATATAATGTAGTAACATACACCTTCATAACAATATGTAATATGTACAATATACACACTGCAAGTATATATATAATGTAGTAACAGACACCTTCATAACAATATGTAATATGTACAATATACACACTGCAAGTATATATATAATGTAGTAACAGACATCTTCATAACAATATGTAATATGTACAATATACACACTGCAAGTACGGTATATATATAATGTAGTAACAGACACCTTCATAACAATATGTACTATATACACACTGTAAGTATATATATAATGTAGTAACAGACACCTTCATAACAGTATGTAATATGTACAATATACACACTGCAAGTATATATATAATGTAGTAACAGACACCTTCATAACAATATGTAATATGTACAATATACACACTGCAAGTATATATATATAATGTAGTAACAGACACCTTCATAACAATATGTAATATGTACAATATACACACTGCAAGTATATATATAATGTAGTAACAGACACCTTCATAACAATATGTAATATGTACAATATACACACTGCAAGTATATATATAATGTAGTAACAGACACCTTCATAACAATATGTAATATGTACAATATACACACTGCAAGTATATATATAATGTAGTAACAGACACCTTCATAACAATATGTAATATGTACAATATACACACTGCAAGTATATATATACGATTATCTTAGCGATTAGTCGACTAATCGGTTAACAAAGTGTACATATTTAATGGCTCTAATTTTTTCATGGACTTCTAAATGCAGCTTAAGTTATTTTCGGCATGTGCTTACTAACAACAAAGATGACTAATTCATTCATAAATATTTATTTCTACTGTAACTGTGCTGCTCATTCAGAGGTTACACAAATTAAAAAGACTCATAAAATGTTTAAAGGAAAGGC
This sequence comes from Nerophis lumbriciformis, assembly GCF_033978685.3. Taxonomy (NCBI): domain Eukaryota; kingdom Metazoa; phylum Chordata; class Actinopteri; order Syngnathiformes; family Syngnathidae; genus Nerophis; species Nerophis lumbriciformis. Next base: position 67,839,459 of record NC_084550.2, read on the forward strand.
AAGGTGCTAAATAAAAACAATCAACCTTGTTTATGTATTTTTTTTAAAAACAGTTAAAATAGCAGCAATGAAAACAAACAACAAAACACAAAATGTAACTTCCTCATAAAGAAAATAATATAGTGATGTTTAAAAAGCTGCACACCGATATATTGATTATTGATTAACTCTTGGAAGTTTTAGCACTCTAATAGACTCCATGTGTAGAATGATATCTTTCACTCATTCTTAAAATCTTGGCTTTTTAATAGATTGTACAAACCCCGTTTCCATATGAGTTGGGAAATTGTGTTAGATGTAAATATAAACAGAATACAATGATTTGCAAATCATTTTCAACCCATATTCAGTTGAATATGCTACAAAGACAACATATTTGATGTTCAAACTGATAAACATTTTTTTTTTTTTTTGCAAATAATCATTAACTTTAGAATTTGATGCCAGCAACACGTGACAAAGAAGTTGGGAAAGGTGGCAATAAATACTGATAAAGTTGAGGAATGCTCATCAAACACTTATTTGGAACATCCCACAGGTGAACAGGCTAATTGGGAACAGGTGGGTGCCATGATTGGCTATAAAAGTAGATTCCATGAAATGCTCAGTCATTCACAAACAAGGATGGGGCGAGGGTCACCACTTTGTCAACAAATGCGTGAGCAAATTGTTGAACAGTTTAAGAAAAACCTTTCTCAACCAGCTATTGCAAGGAATTTAGGGATTTCACCATCTATGGTCCGTAATATCATCAAAGGGTTCAGAGAATCTGGAGAAATCACTGCACGTAAGCAGCTAAGCCCGTGACCTTCCATCCCTCAGGCTGTACTGCATCAACAAGCGACATCAGTGTGTAAAGGATATCACCACATGGGCTCAGGAACACTTCAGAAACCCACTGTCAGTAACTACAGTCGGTCGCTACATCTGTAAGTGCAAGTTAAAACTCTCCTATGCAAGGCGAAAACAGTTTATCAACAACACCCAGAAACGCCGTCGGCTTCGCTGGGCCTGAGCTCATCTGAGATGGACTGATACAAAGTGGAAAAGTGTTCTGTGGTCTGACGAGTCCACATTTCAAATTGTTTTTGGAACTGTGAAAGTGTAAAAGCCAGCATGTGTGATGGTATGGGGGTGTATTAGTGCCCAAGACATGGGTAACTTACACATCTGTGAAGGTGCCATTAATGCTGAAAGGTACATACAGGTTTTGGAGCAACATATGTTGCCATCCAAGCAACGTTACCATGGACGCCCCTGCTTATTTCAGCAAGACAATGCCAAGCCACGTGTTACATCAACGTGGCTTCATAGTAAAAGAGTGCGGGTACTAGACTGGCCTGCCTGCCTGTATTGAAAATGTGTGGCCCATTATGAAGCCTAAAATAGCACAACGGAGACCCCCGGACTGTTGAACAACTTAAGCTGTACATCAAGCAAGAATGGGAAAGAATTCCACCTGAGAAGCTTCAAAAATGTGTCTCCTCAGTTCCCAAACGTTTACTGAGTGTTGTTAAAAGGAAAGGCCATGTAACACAGTGGTGAACATGCCCTTTCCCAACTACTTTGGCACGTGTTGCAGCCATGAAATTCTAAGTTAATTATTATTTGCAACAAAAAAAAAAAAGTTTATGAGTTTGAACATCAAATATGTTGTCTTTGTAGTGCATTCAATTGAATATGGGTTGAAAAGGATTTGCAAATCATTGTATTCCGTTTATATTTACATCTAACACAATTTCCCAACTCATATGGAAACGGGGTTTGTATGTTTAATCTTATGATACCTCCGCATTGGTGTGTGTGTGTGTGTGTTGTAGACAAAGTTTAGCTGGCTGACTTTGACTAAAATGATATTTAGTTCAGTAAGACCTAACACTCTTACCGAGGTTGACACCACATCCTCCCTCCAAAAGTGCGACGTCATGTCTTTAAATGCTGGCGTATCACAGATGTGCTGACATAAAAAGAAGGTCCGCTTTGCTAAATGAGCAAAGTATTCATGTTTTTAACAAGAATAAGAGGAAATATCTTCACACTTTACCATGTTTTTGCCACTGACACTTCCGCCCGGAAAAACAAGAGTGATGACGTCATGATTATTGTCCACAAATATAATTGTCACATTTTATTGTCGACCAATTTATGCAGCCCTAATTAAATGTGTAGTGGACCATCTAAGGTTAGATTCATTCTGGGATTCCAGTTGACCTTTGATTCGCTTTGACTTTTCTCATTGAAAAGGTTGGATCATGCAAGATTTTTACTACCTTAAGTTTGTTGTCTGATTCACTTACTAAGGTCAATCATTTTCTTATCACACTATTTGTGAAAGAAGCCAAGAGGGACAAAGGTTGGAAATGAATGGATGGATGGAAATTCAGAAAAAAAAAACCCAAAGCAAAACACGTGTTGAATTAAATGATTTGATGTTTCCTAAACTTTAGTCTCTGTTTTGCAGTGGCGGTTTCAGAATAAGAATCGGATTTATTGGCCAAGTACGTTTAACTCACACGGAATTCGACTTGGTAAACTGTGCTCTCAATGTTCAATGCAAGAAACAACGAAAAATGCAACAACAGGAAAGCAAAGTACTATCTGCGGTGCCATCTTAGTATGTAAACAAAGAAGGAAACCTTAAAGTTAAAGTACCAATGATTGTCACACTCACACTAGGTGTGGTGAAATTATTCTCTGCATTTGACCCATCACCCTTGATCACCCCCTGGGAGGTGAGGGGAGCAGTGAGCAACAGCGGTGGCCGCGCCCAGGAATAATTTTTGGTGATTTAACCCCCAATTCCAAGCCTTGATGCTGAGTGCCAAGCAGGGAGGTAATGGCTCCCATTTTTATAGTCTTTGGTATGACTCGGCCGGGGTTTGAACTCACAACCTACCCATCTCAGGGCGGACACTCTAACCACTAGGCCACTGAGTAGGTAAAGGTCATTAACGCGGTGCCATTTCTACATACAGTTATAAAAGTAAAACAAAGTAAAAAGAGCAATAAATAATACATGTTGCACACGTACGATTAAACCATGCATAGACAGACAAAACAAAAACACAGTTTCAACACCTACATTAGGGTTGTACGGTATTAGTATAGTACAGGCCCGGCCCTAACCAATCTGGCGCCCTAGGCAAAATTTTAGGTGGCGCCCCCCCACATCGGCATTGAAGTGTATATACTCAGAAGAAACCGAATAGCTTTGTCTTTGACCTTTTTTTTTTACTTACAACTATACCTAATATATAAAGGGGTGGAAAAGTGACTATTACCTGCAGGGCAAACATTAGCTAACCAGAAGGCAATAACAATATAAACAAAAAACACCTGCTTAAAAGATCTAATACAAATGTCCCTGAGGAATGTAAGGTGGGAGTACTGTAATTACCTAATGTTACATTATTATTTTCCATAACAATTTAGCCCCCTCCACAATATTAACCCGACGTTAAAACAGAACTAGCTATTTATTGATTAGCAATTGCCGAATCATGTAACATTAGCTTAATGCTAAAAAGCCAGGTTACTATCACATTCTGTAACAGACAAATAATTTCATGTAGGCTAACGTTACCTACCTGCTACCTCTGTCTTTTCTCGTTTCTCCTCCTCTTCTTTTCTCTTTTTTCTTCCCTGGGCACCTGACAGTTTTGGCCGTTTTGACATCTTGTGTTGATTTTTTGATGTGGTGACGTCCAAAAAGAGTCATGATACGGGAGGGGGTGGGGAGGGCCGGGGGGGGGGGGGGGTGGTAATGTTGTAACAAATAATATTTCTATTAAATAGGCTTTACTTTGCATTTTAATTAACGTGGGATTATTTTTTTGTATTTAGAAATAATAGTATCAACTTTTTTTTTTTTCTTTTTTTTTTTCTCCAACATTTGTGGCACTGGCGTGGCGCCCCCTGATGGACGGCGCCCTTAGCATTTGCCTATACGGCCTATGCCACGGGCCGGCCCTGGTTTAGTACCACGATCAGTATTAAACCGCCTCTAAAAAGTACTGGTACTACCTCCCCACGCCCCTCCTCCCCGTCACGTCGTGTCATTGCTGGTTTATGAGCAGACGAGCATGTTCGGCAGCGCACACACACAGAGTACTTACAAGCAGACACAGTGTGTAGACAGAAAAGGGAGAACGGACGCATTTTGGCCTAAAAAGTAAAGATAAAAGTGAAGTTATTAAACTGAAACACCCTCAGGAAGAGCTGCTTTAAGACATGGCTAGCTAGCTAGCAGCTAAAGTCCATCCACAGTCTGCAGTGTTTTAGCTAATTCTAAATCACTAATCCTGGCCTCCATGGTGACAAATAAAGTATGTTTCTTACAAGTATCATTATCACTGCAGGACGAGGAATAGCTAAACATGCTTCACTACACACCGTAGCTCCTGAATGTAAACAAACGCCATGGGTGGATCTACACCTGACATCCACTGTAATGATACCAAGTGCAAGAGCGTATCTCGTCGATACTACTATGATTACATCAATGTTTTTTAGCATCACAAAATCTTCTTTAGGAAATATGTCCCTGGACACATGAGGACTTTGAATATGACCAATGTATGATCCTGTAACTACTTGGTATTGGATTGATACCTACATTTGTGGTATCATCCAAAACTAATGTAAAGTATCAAAGAAGAGAAGAATAAGTGATTATTACATTTTAACAGAAGTGTAGATAGAACATGTTGAAACAGAAAATAAGCAGATATTAACAGTAAATGAACAAGTAGGTTAATAATGGTTTTTTACAGCTTGTCCTTCATAATGTTGACAAAATAATACCGGTAGGTGTATAAATGACACAATATGTTACTGCAGACTAATTAGGAGTCTTTGTTTGTTTACTTACTACTAAAAGACAAGTTGTCTAGTATGTTCACTATTTCATTTAAGGACTAAATTGCAAAAATAAACATATGTTTAATATACCCTAAGATTTTTTGTTAAAATAAAGGCAATAGTGCAATTTTTGTGGTTCCCTTTATTTAGAAAAGTATCAAAGTATCGAAATCCATTTTGGTACCGGTACCAAAATATTGGTATCGGGACAACACTAACCAACATTTAGTTATACCGCCCCATAGCTCGGTTGGTAGAGTGGCCGTGCCAGCAACTTGAAGGTTCCAGGTTCGATCCCCGCTTCCGTCATCCTCGTCACTGCCGTTGTGTCCTTGGGCAAGGCACTTTACCCACTTGCTCCCAGTGCCACCCACACTGGCTTAAATGCAACTTAAATATTGGGTTTCACTATGTAAAGCGCTTTAAGTCACTAGAGAAAAAGCGCTATATAAATATAATTAACGCGGTGAACTCTGCGGTGCTCTACAGCGGGGGTGGCACGGCCAGAGAGAGGAACAGACCGGAAAAATACAACCAAGAGAGCCGACTCTTGTCCTAGGCTACCCACTGGCTCTGGGCTAATGTCCAGTCCGCGTGGACGAGCGAGAATCCGTCCAGGGAGGCCGAAGTGTTCGATACCTGCTCCTTCAGCCAGGGCTCTGTCAATCTTGTCCATCCCGACGCAGCTCAGTCTCTTCCTCGCATCTCCTCCGGTCTCTACACGCCGTCTCCGATGTGGCAGAGAGCCAGCAGTTGGTCTCTGGTGCAAACATGACCATGGCTTCCCGGGGTAGATCCAAAGGTTTCCAAGAAAAAGCCATGAAAGTGCCACCCCTTGTTGCGCAGTCCCTAAGGCGCCTGATCCAAAAGGCACATTTTTATATGACCTATATCAGGGGTCGGCAAGGCTCTTTGATCACTCTGATGCGGCTCAGCAGCTTACTTGCTGAACCCCCCAATTTTCCCGTGAGACTTCCGGATTTCAGTGCCTCTCGCAGAAAACTCCCGGGATTAATATTCACTAGTGATGGGTCCGGCAACACCGATGCATCGGCGCATGCGTCGAGCTCATAGAGCAAAACCCTGTGTCGGTGCGCGTACCGCTTTTAGAAAGTCACGTGACCGATCATGAGCTGTTTTGGTCACGTGACCGATACGCGAACTGTGTCGCACTGACGCCGACTCTGTGCCCTGTGAGCGGCTCTTTTCTACAGCCGGAGAAATAATAACTAAGAAGAGAAAGCGTCTAAAATTGAATACGTTGGAAAAACTGTTTTTTTAAAATAAAAATGTGTAAAAATAAATAAATAATAATTTCCAGGTCCACAAGCATCCTCATTGACAACACGTTCTCTTAGATTTCCATGTTATGATACATGTTCACATTATTTATTGACTGTATCTAAAAAAGACAAAAAATATATTTTTATTTAAATGAAGTTATGAAATAATCCTAAATAAAATACAATGACTTGGTTTATATTATTGTATATACTAGGTCAGTGGTTCTCAACCTTTTTTCAGCAATGTACCCCCTGTGATTTTTTTTTTAATTCAAGTACCCCCTAATCAGAGCAAAGCATTTTTGGTTGAAAAAAAAAGACAAAGAAGTAAAATACAGCACTATGTCATCAGTTTCTGATTTATTAAATTGTATAACAGTGCAAAATATTGCTCATTTGTAGTGGTCTTTCTTGAACTATTTGGAAAAAAAGATATACAAATAACTAAAAACTTGTTGAAAAATAAACAAGTGATTCAATTATAAATAAAGATTTCTACACATAGAAGTAATCATCAACTTAAAGTGCCCTCTTTGGGGATTGTATTAGAGATCCATCTGGATTCATGAAATTAATTCTAAACATTTCTTCACACAAAAAAAAAATCTTTAACATCAATATTTATGGAACATGTCCACAAAAAATCTAGCTGTCAACACTGAATATTGCATTGTTGCATTTCTTTTCACAGTTCTTTTTGACAGACATTTTAGTGACAAACCTGAGCTTGTGCTTCACTGAGTTTATGAACTTACATTCATATTTTGTTGAAGTATTATTCAATAAATATATTTATAAAGGATTTTTGAATTTTTGCTATTTTTAGAATATTTAAAAAAAATCTCACGTACCCCTTGGCATACCTTCAATCAATCAATGTTTATTTATATAGCCCTAAATCACAAGTGTCTCAAAGGGCTGCACAAGCCACAACGACATCCTCGGTACAAAGCCCACATACGGGCAAGGAAAAACTCACCCCAGTGGGACGTCGATGTGAATGACTATGAGAAACCTTGGAGAGGACCGCATATGTGGGTAACCCCCCCCCTCTAGGGGAGACCGAAAGCAATGGATGTCGAGTGGGTCTGACATAATATTGTGAGAGTCCAGTCCATAGTGGATCCAACATAATAGTAAGAGTCCAGTCCATAGGGTACCTTCAAGTACCCCCAGGGGTACGCGTACCCCCATTTGAGAACCACTGTACTAGGTCATAAAATCAGTGTCAGTTGAGTCGGTCCATAGGTTGCCTGTAGGGATTTTTAATGTCCAGCAGATGTCAGTATTTAGTGACACAGTATCAATACAGTTTTGCAATGTGTCGAAACGCTTCATGAAACCTCATCAACCCATCACTAATATTCACCAATTTTCACCCTTACAGCTATAATAAGGGCGTGCCATGATGGTACAACATTTGGCACCCTCTACAATCTGTATTTACAACGTGCCAGCCCAACACTTGTTATACATTATACTTCTTCTGCTTGCCCACGTACGTGACAGCAAGGCATACTTGTTCAACAGCCACACAGGTTACACTGACGGTGGTCATATAAAACAACTTTAAGACTCTTACTAATAATGCGCCACACTTTGAACCAAAACCAAACAAGAATGACAAACACATTTCGGGAGAACATCTGCACCTAAACACAACAGAACAAACACCCAGAATCCCATGCAGCCCTGACTCTTCCGGGCTACATTATACACCCCTGCTCCCACCAAACCCCGCCCCCACCCCAAGCCTGCTCCCTCACACATTAGAGATGCGCGGATAGGCAATTATTTAATCCGCAACCGCATCAGAAAGTCGTCAACCATCCGCCATCCACCCGATGTAACATTTGATCAGAACCGCACCCGCCCGCACCCGCCCGCACCCGCCCGTTGTTATATATCTAATATAGACGATGCAAGGCATTAGTGAGGTTATAAAGCTTTTGCCTGTTAAAGAAAGGAGACTGATCCAATGCAGCACAGACATTCGCGTGCCACGCTGTCACGACCCAGACGCACACCAGTGCGCAATCATATGGGAGCCGCGCTGAGCGCACCTCCAAGCGCGTCTCGCTGCCGGCGACGGCCGGGTATGTGCCCGACGCTCCAGCGCCATCCATTTTCAGGGCTAGTTGATTCGGCAGGTGGGTTGTTACACACTCCTTAGCGGGTTCCGACTTCCATGGCCACCGTCCTGCTCTCTATATCAACCAGGGTGAGCCCCACCCCTTTCGTGAGCGCACTGCGCGCGGAGTGACCCCTGTTACGCGCCCCCGGCAACAGGGGTGGCGGGCAGGTAAGCTGCGCGGGCGGAGCGCGCGGAGTGACCCCTGTTACGAGCCCCCGGCCACGGGGGTGGCGGGCAGGTAAGCTGCTTACCTGCTGCGCGTGACGCCGGCCGCGGCGAAGGCGGACGAGGCGGGGTGTCGGTGCGGTGGGCGCGGTGGTGACCCTGGATGTGCGTCGGGCCCTTCTCGCGGATCGCCTCAGCTACGGCTCCCGGTGGGGCCCTCTCGGGGGAAGGGGCCTCGGTCCCGGACCCCGGCGAGGCGTCCCTTCTCCGCTCCGTAAAAGTGTCCATCTCGGTTTTTTTTTTTCTTCTGTTGTGGCATATGCAGCAGGTGCCTGCTCGTTTTTTGTATGTGGGTAACAACGCCGGATAGTCGAACCTCGGATTCAGGAGGAACAGTGTGGTTTTCGTCCTGGTCGTGGAACTGTGGACCAGCTCTATACTCTCGGCAGGGTCCTTGAGGGTGCATGGGAGTTTGCCCAACCAGTCTACATGTGCTTTGTGGACTTGGAGAAGGCATTCGACCGTGTACCCCGGGAAGTCCTGTGGGGAGTGCTCAGAGAGTATGGGGTAACGGACTGTCTGATTGTGGCAGTTCGCTCCCTGTATAATCAGTGTCAGAGCTTGGTCCGCATTGCCGGCAGTAAGTCGGACACGTTTCCAGTGAGGGTTGGACTCCGCCAAGGCTGCCCTTTGTCACCGATTCTGTTCATAATTTTTATGGACAGAATTTCTAGGCGCAGTCAAGGCGTTGAGGGGATCTGGTTTGGTGGCTGCAGGATTAGGTCACTGCTATTTGCAGATGATGTGGTCCTGATGGCTTCCTCCGGCCAAGATCTTCAGCTCTCACTGGATCGGTTTGCAGCCGAGTGTGAAGCGACTGGGATGGGAATCAGCACCTCCAAGTCCATGGTTCTCTCCCGGAAAAGGGTGGAGTGCCATCTCCGGGTTGGGGAGGAGATCTTGCCCCAAGTGGAGGAGTTCAAGTACCTCGGAGTCTTGTTCACGAGTGGGGGAAGAGTGGATCGTGAGATCGACAGGCGGATCGGTGCGGCGTCTTCAGTAATGCGGACGCTGTATCGATCCGTTGTGGTGAAGAAGGAGCTGAGCCGGAAGGCAAAGCTCTCGATTTACCGGTCGATCTACGTTCCCATCCTCACCTATGGTCATGAGCTTTGGATCATGACCGAAAGGACAAGATCACGGGTACAAGCGGCCGAAATGAGTTTCCTCCGCCGAGTGGCGGGGCTCTCCCTTAGAGATAGGGTGAGAAGCTCTGTCATTCGGGGGGAGCTCAAAGTAAAGCCGCTGCTCCTCCACATGGAGAGGAGCCAGATGAGGTGGTTCGGGCATCTGGTCAGGATGCCACCCGAACACCTCCCTAGGAAGGTGTTTCGGGCACGTCCGACCGGTAGGAGGCCACGGGGAAGACCCAGGACACGCTGGGAAGACTATCTCTCCCGGCTGGCCTGGGAACGCCTCGGGATCCCCCGAGAGGAGCTGGACGAAGTGGCTGGGGAGAGGGAAGTCTGGGCTTCCCTGCTTAAGCTGCTGCCCCCGCGACCCGACCTCGGATAAGCGGAAGAAGATGGATGGATGGATGGTAACAACATTTAACTATGTATATATATTTCCGAATTGGTTTAACTGCCACCCGCCTGAATCTATTTAAAATCTAATTTTTTTTTTTATTTCAACCGCCCGACCCGACCCGACCCGCGGATAAAATCTAATTTTTTTTAATTTCATCCGCCCGATCCGCGGATATTCCGCGGACTCCGCAGTTGTGGCCCCCCCCCCCCCCCCCCTCTGTGCGTCGGTTGAGGTGGGCGGGGTTTGGTAGCGGGGGTGTATAATGTAGCCCGGAAGAGTTAGGGCTGCATGGGATTCTGGGTGTTTGTCCTGTTGTGTTTATGTTGTGTTACGGTGCAGATGTTCTCCCGAAATGTGTTTGTCATTCTTGTTTGGTGTGGGTTCACAGTGTGGCGCATTATTAGTAAGAGTGTTATAGTTTTTTTTATACCGCCACCGTCAGTGTAACCTGTGTGGTTGTTGACCAAGTATGCCTTGCTGTCACCTACGTGAGCAAGCGGAAGCCCCAATTCAACATGTGGCTGATCAGGCACACTGGTTGTAGTGGGCGCTATATGCTGTACCATCACTGCACGCATGACGCTGACAAGCGCTATTCATTTAAAACCCGCGTGCCGCACCAGCTTAAAAATTCCATAAAAAGGTGTGGGCAGCGTGTCTGAGACCCCCGGTTTAAACATAGTACAAAGCAAAAAAAAAAACTTTCTATGCAGTATTATTTCATTTAAAATTTCAGTAATTTTTTGCGGCTCCCATTGTTTTCTATAATTTGTGAAACTGGTCAAAATGGCTCTTTGACTGGTAAAGGTTGCCGACCCCTGACCTATAGCTAGAAAAAAACTGGCCTGAAATGAAATGCTAAACTTGAAGCTTTGGGGTCAATCCATTCATTTAAAATGTTTCCCTATTCAATAACTTAAACAACAAAAATCACTTTCCTGGCCCCTGATTCGTGAAACGGGATGATTCTTCAAACTCAACACCAAAAAAAACCGAATCCATCTGTGGGAACACAGCCTGTAGATCCCCGTCTTCCTGATCTTATGTCAAACATTTCCTGTTGAAGTTTTCCAAAGCGGCACACGGAAGGTCGACCGGCTACAGTTTCATATTTACTTTTCGCATTTCTGCTCTTCAAAAATACTTTGCCCCCAGCCACGGCACGACCTTGTGTGCATGAGAACATACTCCACATACTGACATACACGTATGTTCTGTAGGGCTGGACCCTAGCGGAAAAAATTATCACGATTATTTTGATCGAAGATTTTTCCATTTATTTGAAAACATGAGTATTTATTTTACCACAAAAACTCAACTTGAAATGTTGTTAAAAAGCCTGCATATGAAATACAAACCCCGTTTCCATACGAGTTGGGAAATTGTGTTAGAATTAAATATAAACGGAATACAATGATTTGCGAATCCTTTTCAACCCATATTCAGTTGAATATGCTACAAAGACAACATATTTGATGTTCAAACTGATAAACTTTATTTTTTTTTGCAAATAATAATTAACTTAGAATTTCATGGTTGCAACACGTGACAAAGTAGTTGGGAAAGGGCATGTTCACCACTGTGTTACATGGCCTTTCCTTTTAACAACACTCAGTAAACGTTTGGGAACTGAGGAGACACATTTTTGAAGCTTCTCAGGTGGAATTCTTTCCCATTCTTGCTTGATGTACAGCTTAAGTTGTTCAACAGTCCGGGGGTCTCCGTTGTGCTATTTTAGGCTTCATAATGCGCCACACATTTTCAATACAGGCAGGCAGGCCAGTCTAGTACCCGCACTCTTTTACTATGAAGCCACGTTGATGTAACACGTGGCTTGGCATTGTCTTGCTGAAATAAGCAGGGGCGCCCATGCTAGGATGGCAACATATGTTGCTCCAAAACCTGTATGTACCTTTCAGCCTTAATGGTGCCTTCACAAATGTGTAAGTTACCCATGTCTTGGGCACTAATACACCCCCATACCATCACACATGCTGGCTTTTCAACTTTGCGCCTGAAACAATCCGGATGGTTCTTTTCCTCTTTAGTCCGGAGGACACGACGTCCACAGTTTCCAAAAACAATTTGAAATGTGGACTCGTCAGACCACAGAACACTTTTCCACTTTGTATCAGTCCATCTTAGATGAGCTCAGGCCCAGCGAAGCCGACGGCGTTTCTGGGTGTTGTTGATAAACGGTTTTCGCCTTGCACAGGAGAGTTTTAACTTGCACTTACAGATGTAGCGACCAACTGTAGTTACTGACAGTGGGTTTCTGAAGTGTTCCTGAGCCCATGTGGTGATATCCTTTACACACTGATGTCGCTTGTTGATGCAGTGCAGCCTGAGGAATCGAAGGTCACGGGCTTAGCTGCTTACGTGCAGTGATTTCTCCAGATTCTCTGAACCCTTTGATGATATTACGAACCGTAGATGGTGAAATCCCTAAATTCCTTGCAATAGCTGGTTGAGAAAGGTTTTTCTTAAACTGTTCAACAATTTGCTCACGCATTTGTTGACAAAGTGGTGACCCTCGCCCCATCCTTGTTTGTGAATGACTGAGCATTTCCTGGAATCTACTTTTATACCCAATCATGGCACCCACCTGTTCCCAATTTGCCTGTTCACCTGTGGGATGTTCCAAATAAGTGTTTGATGAGCGTTCCTCAACTTTATCAGTATTTATTGCCACCTTTCCCAACTTCTTTGTCACGTGTTGCTGGCATCAAATTCTAAAGTTAATGATTATTTGTAAAAAAAAAAAAAAAAATGTTTATCAGTTTGAACATCAAATATGTTGTCTTTGTAGCATATTCAACTGAATATGGGTTGAAAATGATTTGCAAATCATTGTATTTGTCATGACTTGGTCCTGGGTGTTTGCTTTTCCGGAATGCAACGGAAAGTTGGCTCGGGCGAGACGGGAATGTAAATACATGATTTATTTAATATATCAAAATAAAGTACAAACGAAAAGCGCGCACAGTGGCGCAGAACAAACTATGAAACCAAAAGACTATAGCATTAATAAACAAAACTTACTTGGCATGGACTAAAAGGAGCAGCATGAACGATGGACATGAAATCAAGTGTCAGAAATGTGCCGAGCATAATTGTGGGATGTCACCAGACAGACAAACTGAAAACAATGAACTTAAATACTACAGACATGATTAACGAAAACAGGTGCGTGACTCAAAACGTGAAACAGGTGCGTGACGTGACCGGTGAAAACTAATGGGTTGCTATGGTGACAAACAAGAGTGCACAATGAGTCCAAACGTGGAACAGGTGAAACTAATGGGTAATCATGGAAACAAGACAAGGGAGTGAAAAGCCAGAAACTAAAGAGTCCAATAACTAGACAAAACATGATTACACAGACATGACAGTATTCCGTTTATATTTACATCTAACACAATTTCCCAACTCATATGGAAACGGGGTTTGTAGTACCAAATAAGCCACAACAAGTAAAATAGTAAAAATAGCGATGAGAATGAATTTAAATAACAATGGCAATATAAAAAACAATAAGATTCAGTTTTTCTGTTTTAATTACCGTATTTCCAAAGACAAGACCTATTTTATTTAAATTTGGACCTCACCCATTACTTCATTCACCAATACTTCATGATAACTTTATTATTTATTTATGTATTTAATTTGTTGATGTTACAAATTGAGCACAGGAAGTGATCAAGCAAATGTGTTAGAAGTTGCTATAAAATGGATTAAATAAAATCTGCTTCCTCCTACTCATTTTCAGACATGTCATGAGAAACAAAAAACATATTAAACCTGTATGCAAGTTGGAAATAAGTTAAAACCATAACAATAATATGGCCAAGAGTCACAATGCACTGTATTATTACCGTATTGTTCGGACTATAAGTCGCAGTTTTTTTCATAGTTCTTTGTGGTGTACAGCCCTTTGGTCTTCAACTGAGGTTGTTTTTAAAGGGCTTTATAAATAAAGTTGGTATGGTATGGTATGGTTAAATGGTTCCGGTTTTGACCGCGATACATGAATTCCGGCAAAGTAGGAATCATTCATTTTTACTGTATTTTTCGGACTATAAGTCGCAGTTTTTTTCATAGTTTGGCCGGGGGTGCGACTTATACTCAGGAGCGACTTATGTGTGAAATTATTAACACATTATATCAAATAATATTATTGATCTCATTCACGTAAGAGACTAGACGTATAAGATTTCATGGGATTTAGCGATTAGGAGTGACAGATTGTTTGGTAAACGTATAGCATGTTCTATATGTTATAGTTATTTGAATGACTCTTACCATAATATGTTACGTTAACATACCAGTTGGTTATTTATGCCTCATATAACGTACACTTATTCAGCCTGTTGTTCACTATTCTTTATTCATTTTAAATTGCCTTTCAAATGTCTATTCTTGGTGTTGGCTTTTATCAAATAAATTTCCCCAAAAAATGCGACTTATACTCCAGTGCGACTTATATATGTTTTTTTCCTTCTTTATTATGCATTTTCGGCCAGTGCGACTTATACTCCGGAGCGACTTATACTCCGAAAAAAACGGTAAATATATTTGTTCTTTCCCTTTTGCCGTTAAAAATCATGTACTGCATGCATTTGCATATCTTTTAAAATTCAATATTATCAAAATATGTATTCCAAAAATGTTTTTTGTTTAAAAAAAAAACAGATAAATATCTGCTTCACTTATGATTTCAAAACAAATTATCAATCAAATTCTACACTGTAAAATCGGCAATAGATTTTACGGTTCAATTCTGCCTCCTGAGTTGTTGTTTTTTACTGTAAAATCAACTTTGGTACTGTTTTTTTGTATATACAGTAAGACACTAAAACATTAAAAAACAAACAATAAAAACATTAAAACAACAAGAATTTACCGCTAAAAACAGTGGTATTGTAATTCCATTTTATTTACCGTATTTTTCGGACTATAAGTCGCAGTTTTTTTCATAGTTTGGCCGGGGGTGCGACTTATACTCAGGAGCGACTTATGTGTGAAATTATTCACACATTATATCAAATAATATTATTGATCTCATTCACGTAAGAGACTAGACGTATAAGATTTCATGGGATTTAGCGATTAGGAGTGACAGATTGTTTGGTAAACGTATAGCATGTTCTATATGTTATAGTTATTTGAATGACTCTTACCATAATATGTTACGTTAACATACCAGTTGGTTATTTATGCCTCATATAACGTACACTTATTCAGCCTGTTGTTCACTATTCTTTATTTATTTGAAATTGCCTTTCAAATGTCTATTCTTGGTGTTGGCTTTTATCAAATACATTTCCCCCAAAAAATGCGACTTATACTCCAGTGCGACTTATATATGTTTTTTTCCTTATTTATTATGCATTTTCTGCCAGGCTTATACTCCGAAAAATACGGTAACTGTATTTGTATTTTTATCTATACTCCATGCTAACATTGGTGTTTATCTACGATCCCTTAAAGGCCTACTGAAAGCCACTACTACCGACCACGCAGTCTGATAGTTTATATATCAATGATGAAATCTTAACATTGCAACACATGCCAATACGGCCGGGTTAACTTATAAAGTGCAATTTTAAATTTCCCGGGAAACTTCCGGTTGAAAACGTCTAGGTATGATGACGTATGCGCGTGACGTCAGTAGTTGAATCAGACATTTTGGAATAAGTCAGCTTAAATCGTCTTTTTTCATCACTAAATTGCACAGTATTCTGGACATCTGTGTTGGTGAATCTTTTGCAATTTGTTTAATGAACAATGGAGACTGCAAAGAAGAAAGCTGTAGGTGCGATCGGTGTATTAGCGTCTGGCTACAGCAACACAACCAGGAGGACTTTGACTTGGATAGCAGACGCGCTATCCGACGCTAGCCGCCGACCGCATCGATGATCGGGTGAAGTCCTTCGTCGCGCCGTCGATCGCTGGAACGCAGGTGAGCACTGGTGTTGATGAGCAGATGAGGGTTGGCGTAGGTGGAGAGCTAATGTTATTAGCATAGCTCAGGGGTCGGCAACCTTTACCAGTCAAAGAGCCATTTTGACCAGTTTCACAAATTATAGAAAACAATGGGAGCCGCAAAAAATTTTGAAATTTTAAATGACATAACACTACATATTCAATTTTATTTTGCTTTGTGCTATGTATAAACCAGGGGTCTCAGACACGCTGCCCACACCATTATATGAAATGTTTAAGCTGGTGCGGCATGCGGGTTTTGAACAAATAGCGCTTGTCAGCGTCATGCGTGCCGTGATATTAAAGCATTTGGCGCCCACTACAACCAGCGTGCCTGATCAGCCACATGTTGTATGGTGCTTCCGCCTGCTCACGTAGGTAACAGCAAGGCATACTTGTTCAACAACCACACAGGTTACACTGACGGTGGCGGTATAAAAAAAACTTTAACACTCTTACTAATAATGCGCCACACTGTGAACCCACACCAAACAAGAATGACAAACACATTTCGGGAGAACATCTGCACCGTAACGCAACATAAACACAACAGGACAAATACCCAGAATCCCATGCAGCCCTAACTCTTCCGGGATACATTATACACCCCTGCTACCAAACCCCGCCCACCTCAACCGACGCACAGAGAGGGGGGGGGGGAGGGGGGGGGATGATGTGTGAGGGAGCAGGCTTGGGGTGGGGGCGGGGTTTGGTGTTAGCAGGGGTGTATAATGTAGCCTGGAAGAGTCAGGGCTGTATGGGATTCTGGGTGTTTGTTCTGTTGTGTTAAGGTGCAGATGTTCTCCCGAAAAGTGTTTGTCATTCTTGTTTGGTTTTGGTTCAAAGTGTGGCGCATTATTAGTAAGAGTCTTAAAGTTGTTTTATATGATCACCGTCAGTGTAACCTGTGTGGCTGTTGACCAAGTATGCCTTGCTGTCGCGTACGTGTGCAAGCAGAAGATATATATTATATAACAAATATTGGGCTGGCACGCTGTCAATGCAGATTGTAGATGGCGCCAAATGTTGTACCATCACGGCAAGCCCTTATTATAGCTTTAAGGGTGAAAATCGGTGAATATTAATCCCGAGAGTTTTCTGCGAGAGGCACTGAAATCCGCAAGTCTCACGGGAAAATTGGGGGGTTCAGCAAGTAAGCTGCTGAGCCGCATCAGAGTGATCCGGAGCCGCGGGTTGCCGACCCCTGGCATAGCTCTATCAAGGTCCCGTAGCTAAGTTAGCTTCAATGGTGTCGTTAGCAACAGCATTGCTAGGCTTTGTCAGGCGGTACAGCATTAACCGTGTGGTTACAGGTCCAGAGTTTGGTAGTATTGTTGATATTCTGTCTATCCTTCCAGTCAGGGGTTTATTTCTTTTGTTTCTATCTGCAGTTAAGCACGATGCTATCACGTTAGCTCCGTAGCTAAAGTGCGTCACCGATGTATTGTCGTGGAGATAAAAGTCACTGTGAATGTCCATTTCGCGTTCTCGACTCTCATTTTCAAGAGGATATAGTATCCGAGGTGGTTTAAAATACAAATCCGTGATCCACAATAGAGAAAGGAGAGAGTGTGGAATCCAATGAGCCCTTGTACCTAAGTTACGGTCAGAGCCAAAAAAGATACGTCCACTCTAATCCTTCACTCTCACGTTCCTCATCCACGAATCTTTCATCCTGGCTCAAATTAATGGGGTAATCGTCGCTTTCTCGGCGCCAATCGCTCTCGCTGCTGGTGTAAACAATGGGGAAATGTGAGGAGACTTTCAACTTGTGACGTCACGCTACTTCCGGTACAGGCAAGGCTTTTTTTTATCAGTTGTGAACTTTATCGTCGATGTTTTCTACTAAATCCTTTCAGCAAAAATATGGCAATATCGCGAAATGATCAAGTATGACACATAGAATGGATCTGCTATCCCCGCTTAAATAAAAAAAATTCATTTCAGTAGGCCTTTAAAGAGGAACTGCCCTTTTTTGGGGGGGAATTTTGCCTATCGTTCACAATCATTATGAAGGCGCACCGGATGATAAGGCACACTGCCGATGAGCGGGTCTATTCAGGTCTATTTTCATACAAAAGGCGCATTAAAAAGGTCATATTATGATTTTTTTCTAAATGTAAAAGACTTCCTTGTGGTCTACATAACATGTAATGGTAGTTCTTTGGTCAAAATGTTGCATAGATGATGTTTTACACATCATCTTCAAGTTGCTTTCTGACAGTCGCTTCAGGATGCGCCATTTTGTGGGCGGTCTATGGCGCCATCTTTTGGACGAGTTCGCTCACTGCAAGTACTGCAGCGCTGCATGTCCCTTCTGTTTAAGCTGGTGCTTTCAACCGGAAGTACACTTGTTGTCCGGTCTTCTAGCCGTCCATAGCGTTTCTACTCGTACAGATTCTTCATTCGTCAGTCCATGCAACGTTTGTATGTTTTACAGTATAACTAAACCAATTCTTAGTTACTAAACTGTCCCATGTGTGATGTGTGGAGGAGTGTTTTCATGCATATTGTAGGTGCGATCATAATGTAATGAAGCTAATATTCTAACACATTTACGAGTGTCTCTTTTAGTATTTTTAACTTACCGTATTTTCCGGACCATAGGGCGCACCGGATTATAAAGTGCACTGTCGATGAATGCTCTATTTTTTTTAATCTTTTTTCATATATAGGGCGCATTAAAGGAGTAATTTTTATTATTTTATTTTCTAAATGTAAAAGACTTCCTTGTGGTCTACATAACATGTGATGGTGGTTTTTGGTCAAAATGTTGCATAGATTATGTTTTACACATCATCTTCAAGCCACTTTCTGAATGTCGTTTTGTGGGCGGTCTTATTTACGTGCCTCCACTTCGACAGCGTCTTCTCCCTGTCATCTTTGTTGTAGCGGTGTAGCGTGCAAGGACGGGAGTGGAAGAAGTGTCAAAAGATGGAGCTAACTTGTTTTAATGACATTCACACTTTACTTCAATCAATACCGGAGCAGCATCTCCTCATCCGGAAACAACAACAAGGCCGGAAATGTGTCCCGTGAAAAACCGTCCGACCAAAACTCTCTAATAAGTAAAGTTCCTTGGGTGAATAATGTAAACTCACTACACCGGTATGTTTTAGTGCTTTCATGGCGAGTTTACTGACAGATATAAGTAAGAACTTTACACTACTTTATATTAGAAATGGCAACAGTGGAGGATGAATGCATACTTGCCAACCTTGAGACCTCCGATTTCGGGAGGTGGGGGGGGCGTGGCTAAGAGGGGAGGAGTATATTTACAGCTAGAATTCACCAAGTCAAGTATTTCTTATATATATATATATATATATATATATATATATATATAAGAAATACTTGAATTTCAGTGTTCATTTATTTACACATATACTTGTTGAGTTAAGGGTTGAATTGTCCATCCTTGTTCTATTCTCTGTCATTTTTTTTCTAACCATGCTGAACACCCTCTCTGATGATGCATTGCTGTGTGGCACGCACAAAAGTGCTTTCATCAAATGCACTAGATGGCAGTATTGTCCTGTTTAAGAGTGTCACAACATTGCTGTTTACGGCAGACGAACTGCTTTACGGTAGACGAAAACGTGACTGCTGTTGTTGTGTGTTGTTACCGTGCTGGGACGACGTTAATGAAACTGCCTAACAATAAACCCACATAAGAAACCAAGAACTCGCCCTCCATCATTCTACAGTTATAACATCATTGGGCAGGCACGCCATTTATATTGTGGGAAAGCGGTCCATGCTGAGTCCGCCTGAATTTCGGAAGATTTTCGGGAGATAATTTGTCCCGGGAGGTTTTCGGGAGAGGCGCTGAATTTCGGGAGTCTCCCGGAAAATCCGGGAGGGTTGGCAAGTATGTGAATGTCACATAACAAAAAGATAGAGAAAAAACTTATGACTACGGTGTCGTCACGGACTACAAAGGCGGACGCGCGCAATTTTTCAGGACTTATGCAGATCCCAAATACAGATCAGCAGGTACCAGGCGTTAAGAAAAGTTGCTTTTGCGTAAAATTGTTGTTTTGCATAATATTGCGAAACAAAACGCCAGATAATGTCTTACCTTATACACACACACACCATAATAATGCTCGTATGTTGAAGCACAGAACAATCCATCAAGCGATGTGGCTTCATAGCTTACCAAAGTACTACTAAAACATTTTGATGTTTTTTTGAGCGCCGTGTGTAATGTTCTATATTTTCAATTGAACATATAAAATGTCGGTGTTGTTTACTGGCGTCATATTGCAGTCTACTCGTATCTCTTATGTTTTACTGCCATCTACTGGTCACACTTATTATTTCACCATGTACCAAATAAAATTGCTTTGAGGTCGGTAAGCAAAACTAGAATTTTTCCGTACATTAGGCGCACCGGGTTATGAGGCGCACTGTCAAGCTTTGAGGGAAAAAAAGGGTTTTAAGTGCACCTTATAGTCCAGAAAATACGGTGCAATGGCATTATGTTTGTATTGTTCCAGTTTCACAAATTCCTCAGTAAATTCACCAAATCGTCACCGTGGAGTTATTGAGTCTGTTTAGCTGATTGGAGAGCTAGCTTGTGCAGCTATCGGGTCCCTGGCGATCATAGACATCTTATAAGTAGACGCAGCATTGGCTGCTGTGACGCGAGAAATTGGACCGCCATCTTGAAGTGGTGATGAGGAGCCGGCGAGCAGCCTAAACTGACAGTTGACAGGTAGAAAACAAAGATGGTGTACAGCGTTTTCCTGCTCAAATGAGCGGACTGTTGAAAATAGGAATCGGGGGATGACTTTTCACAAGTAAGATTTAACATTAACGTACTATTGGTTGTATTTTGTGAAAAGAATATTACCACCGAGTTGAGAAGGAGCAAAGATCTTCAATAGTACTGAAATCGTAGCCGCTAGCAAACAAGAGTATGACCATAATGGAATTGCTTGTCAATGAAATTAATTACATTTCAAAATGTCATACTTGAATAACATAAAGTTGAAATAAATGATAAAGATTGTAAAAGCCAACAGGGGTAAAAGTTAGGACCACAGTCCAGATTGTGTAGGGGGGTTAGGATACATATAAATTAGGGATGTCCCGATCCAATATTTGGATCGGATCGGCCGCCGATATTTGCCAAAAATTGCGTATCGGCAAGGCATGGGAAAATGCCGATCCAGATCCAGTTTTAAAAAAAAACTCCGGTCCGTGTTTTCCAACGCACCTATTTAAATAATACATTCCACTTTTCTGCTGCTCCCTAATTTCCGTTCCGCATTTTCCAGCACACCTTCAACACATCCACAGGTCTGTGGATTCTCACGCAGTTGATTTTAGCTGCTGGCATTACACGACAGGCTCTTCTCACTCTTTCCTGTGTCTCCCTCTCACAGACAGCAAGTGCACCTTCTTACACACGTCACATACTGTCACGTCATACGTCACATACGTATACGCCCTCTCCCAGCAGAGAGGTAGCAGCATGGCTAATGTTAGCTGTGATGCTAGCGCAGCCGTGCGAGCAACGCTCCCTCTAAGGTGCTCGCCTGTGCAATTGCGCACTGTTTAAGCGTCCTCTGCGCATAGCAAATCTATGCCACGCACAAAATCAAATAAAAAAATAAGCGCATAACAATTTTCGACACACGGACACGACAGAGAAAACAGTTTTCGTCATCATTGTTCAAATATTGTAACGTCTGTCGAGACGTTTATCTCCATTCGGTGCCACACGCCCACACCATCAAAATGCCGAGGCAAAAATTTCCACATCAACACCGTATGAAAAAATGTGTGATTTTTTTTAGTTGTGATTTCCTTCTCTGCATGAAAGTTTAAAAGTAGCATATATTAATGCAGTATGAAGAAGAATGTTTTAATGTAGACATGCAAGCCTTGAAAGAACATTTTGAAAATCAAGACTACATTTCCTGCAAATGGGTGCATTTCTACCCTATATTTTAACTTTAGATTTATTCTCATATCAAACTCTTTTGGCTGTCTTTTTGACACTTACATCCGGCGCCCCCCTCCACACCCTGGATTATAAATAATGTAAATAATTCAATGTGATTATCTTGTGTGATGACTGTATTATGATGATAGTATATATCTGATAGTATATATCTGTATCATGAATCAATTTAAGTGGACCCCGACTTAAACAAGTTGAAAAACTTATTGGGGTGTTACCATTTAGTGGTCAATTGTATGGAATATGTACTTCACTGTGCAACCTACTAATAAAAGTCTCAATCAATCAATCAAAACACATAGAATCATCATACTGCTGTGATTATATGCATCAAGTGTTCATTCAAGGCTAAGGCAAAATATCGAGATATATATCGTGTATCGCAATATGGCCTTAAAATATCGCAATATTAAAAAAAGGCCATTTCGCCCAGCCCTAGTTCAATGATGCCATTTCTGTTTGTCATGTATAATTTTGTCTATTTTGTGTTTATCCTTGAATAAACAGGTCAGTTTCTTGTTACCAACCATTGTGTATTATTCAAACTCCCCTAATTCAGCTGGCTAGTTGTTATCAAGAGTACTAAAACCCTTTTCAACATGATTCTGACAACTAAGTAGGCTAAATAACTTTAAACTTTAATACATGCTCGGATAGGCCAGTATCGGTCAGTATCGGTATCGGTCAGTATCGGATCG
This sequence comes from Nerophis lumbriciformis, assembly GCF_033978685.3. NCBI lineage: Eukaryota > Metazoa > Chordata > Actinopteri > Syngnathiformes > Syngnathidae > Nerophis > Nerophis lumbriciformis. The sequence goes on from NC_084550.2 coordinate 67,862,148, forward strand.
GAAATGCAAAAACAATATCGGTATCGGATCGGAAGTGCAAAAACCTGGATCGGGACATCCCTAATATAAATACATAAAAAATACATATAAAACAATCAGTGTAAACATGATCATTTAAGGGAAGAATGTAATAGAAAATATCAATACAAAGTGTCAAGACAGAATAAACTCTCTGCTGCTGCAGCAACAGAGATACAGTCTATAAGATATATAGATATCTAATGTATTCATACATGGTTTATGTAGGATATAGGCATGTATATATAACCTAATCATATTGTTCCTTCAACTTAAAAATAGCTGACCGTTTTTTTCCCCCTTCTCTGGGATTATATTCCCAGTTTTGATCTCGGACGTCTGGTCACTTATAGCATATAAGAATATTCTATTACTGTTAAAGGGGAACATTATCACCAGACCTATGTAAGCGTCAATATATACCTTGATGTTGCAGAAAAAAGACCATATATTTTTTTAACCGATTTCCGAACTCTAAATGGGTGAATTTTGGCGAATTAAACGCCTTTCTAATATTCGCTCTCGGAGCGATGACGTTGTGACATCACATCGGGAAGCAATCCGCCATTTTCTCAAACACCGAGTCAAATCAGCTCTGTTATTTTCCGTTTTTTCGACTGTTTTTTGTACCTTGGAGACATCATGCCTCGTCGGTGTGTTGTCGAAGGGTGTAACAACACGAACAGGGACGGATTCAAGTTGCACCAGTGGCCCAAAAATGCGAAAGTGGCAAGAAATTGGACGTTTGTTCCGCACACTTTACCGACGAAAGCTATGCTACGACAGAGATGGCAAGAATGTGTGGATATCCTGCGACACTCAAAGCAGATGCATTTCCGACGATAAAGTCAAAGAAATCTGCCGCCAGACCCCCATTGAATCTGCCGGAGTGTGTGAGCAATTCAGGGACAAAGGACCTCGGTAGCACGGCAAGCAATGGCGGCAGTTTGTTCCCGCAGACGAGCGAGCTAAATCCCCTGGATGTCTTGGCTCACACCGTCCCTTATGCCACCGAAGATGATCAAGAGAAGAATATCGACCTTAGCTTCCCTGGCCTGTTGACATGAGGGTATGTCTACAGAATATATTAATTGATGAAAATTGGGCTGTCTGCACTCTCAAAGTGCATGTTGTTGCCAAATGTATTTCATATGCTGTAAACCTAGTTCATAGTTGTTAGTTTCCTTTAATGCCAAACAAACACATACCAATCGTTGGTTAGAAGGCGATCGCCGAATTCGTCCTCGCTTTCTCCCGTGTCGCTGGCTGTCGTGTCGTTTTCGTCGTTTTCGCTTGCATACGGTTCAAACCGATATGGCTCAATAGCTTCAGTTTCTTCTTCAATTTCGTTTTCGCTACCTGCCTCCACACTACAACCATCCGTTTCAATACATGCGTAATCTGTAGAATCGCTTAAGCCGCTGAAATCCGAGTCTGAATCCGAGCTAATGTCGCTATAGCTTGCTGTTCTTTCCGCCATGTTTGTTTGTGTTGGCTTCACTATGTGACGTCACAGGAAAATGGACGGGTGTTTATAACGATGGTTAAAATCAGGCACTTTGAAGCTTTTTTTAGGGATATTGCGTGATGGGTAAAATTTTGAAAAAAACTTCGAAAGATATAATAAGCCACTGGGAACTGATTTTTAATGGTTTTAATCCTTCTGAAATTGTGATAATGTTCCCCTTTAAGCAAACTATGAATAATAAAACATGTGTCCTTTATCATAGTATGACAAAAAAAGCGCATGAAAATCAGTGGTATTCAGTGAGGTAAGATGAATGACAGTTCATAGCTCCTGCCAAATGAATTGCACTGAGTGGAGCGGATCACCACTTCAAGATGGCGGCCCCGCGTCTCGTCAGCGCCAGTAGGCAGTAGCGCTCGATGCTGCGTACCCTTATGAGATGTCTATGTTGTTTGATCAGCCTTTTTACTGCCTTGTCGCAGGCACCGTTTGGACACAATTAAGTTATGTAAATAAACATTTCCAAAACCTCTTTGTGTAAATAACTAATTTCACAACGTACACATCTGCGGCTTATAGTCCGGTCCGGCTAATATATGGAAATGAAATTGTCTTCTAAAATCTAGTAGATGCAGCTTATATTGCTGCACTGTATGGCCCGGAAAATACTTTACTATAGTCCGAGACAAAGCTCTATCTGGAGAGCCGAACAGGTCAATCCCCGTCCTTAGACTTAGACTTAGACTTAAACCTTGGACTTGGGACAGTGTTGGGTTTGTGGGCGAGCAACGAGGAAGGGGTTAAAAGGGCTCTAAAATTTGGGGAAGGCAGAACCCCTGCTGGCTTGGATCCCGCCCCCTTTCTTAGCTCTGACCTCAGTCTCAAACTTGCTCCCCTACACACACACACACATACTTGCTGGGTCACATGCCCACACACACACACTTGCTCACTGACGCACACGCATGCATACGTCTCACGTGCGCATTCTGCAGAGAACTCTGACCAAACAGAGCGAACATAAATGACAAAGACGTGAGCGAGAGGGCGAGTGTGAGTGACCGGAGCAGCCGAGCGAGTCGGTGGACGTAAAGGAAGGGCAGGTTTGTGTTTGTTGTGTGATTCAAAGGTGCAGCAGCAGCCTGCGGGGAGCAGAGTGTGAAACAGAAGAAGAGCAGGAGAGAGAGAGAGAGAGAGAGAGAGAGAGAGAGTGTAGACACATCCAAAGGGCAGCAGCACCACATTTAGACCTGAAGCCAAGACTTTGGGGATCCATTCATGGAGCACTGCTGAGTGGGATGCAATCCTGCCGGACTGAAACCAGAAGGTTGCTCTGAAGAGGAACACACCAGCATGGATTGCATCACCCGAGTCTGCCCGGCTCCGCTGGGCGACCGCCGCTCCTAGAGCCGGAGTCCATTCCTGCCGGGGGCTATGACAACTCCCAGGAAGACGCAGAGAGACGGACCGTCCGACCCACAGACGCCCGGGGTTCCCAGGCGTGAGAGCAGCCCCCAGCTGAGGAGGAGGAGAAGAAGCGAGCAGCCCAGAAGAGGAGGCTGACGACGGGGGGGATCATGAGTGTGCCAACCAACTGTGGGTTTTGCCACTCCATGGAGCGGACTATCAGTGTGCGCAGCAGGACCATATGGGGATCACCGTGTGCTGTCAACAGGCCCATTGACATACAGAAACACAGGCGGTAACTAGGAGCCTTCATTTCTCTCTTATCTATCTGTTTTCATCTGTCCACACACACACACACACACACACATCCTACACTTGGTGGAAAACAAGTAGTTTTAACTCCAACTCTCCCCATCATTAACAATACATGTTGTATTGTCACACATGAAATACATTATTCTAGTCTTCATGCACTCTTTCTTCAGAACATTCATATTTTTTGGAACAGACTCATCTTGAATCTACACCAGGTCTCATCTCTTATCAGCTGTTTTGCAACTGGCATGATTGGACATATGCCACAGTGTGTACAATAGATAGGATTAATGTCTATGAAGGTTCTCATTCATCCAGTTATTGTAGTCTCAGGCTGGACTGTTTGGTTTGTCTCAGAAGCCATCAGTTCATGTTCATAGACATAGATTGGTCAGGTCTAGTCTTGGACTTAGATTGGTCAGATCTAGTCTGAGTCTCAGATTGGTCAAATCTAGTCTTGGACTTAGATTGGTCAGATCTAGTCTGGGACTTAGATTGGTCAGGTCTAGTCTGAGACTGAGATTGGTCAGATCTAGTCTGAGACTTAGATTGGTCAGATGTAGTCTGAGACTTAGATTGGTCAGATGTAGTCTGAGACTTAGATTGGTCAGATCTTGCCTGAGACTTAGATTGGTCAGATCTTGCCTGAGACTTGGATTGGTCAGATATAGTCTGAGACTTGGATTGGTCAGATATAGTCTGAGACTTAGATTGGTCAGATCTTGCCTGAGAGTTAGATTGGTCAGATCTTGCCTGAGACTTAGATTGGTCCAATATAGTCTGAGACTTGGATTGGTCCAATATAGTCTGAGACTTGGATTGGTCAGATATAGTCTGAGACTTAGACTTAGATTGGTCAGATCTAGTCTGAGACTTACACTTAGATTGGTCAGATCTAGTCTGAGACTTAGACTGGTCAGATGTAGTCTGAGACTTAGACTGGTCAGATGTAGTCTGAGACTTAGGTTGGTCAGATGTAGTCTGAGACTTAGATTGGTCAGATCTAGTCTGAGACTTAGATTGTTCAGATGTAGTCTGAGACTTAGATTGGTCAGATTTAGTCTGAGACTTAGATTGGTCAGATCTTGCCTGAGACTTAGATTGGTCAGATCTTGCCTTAGACTTGGATTGGTCAGATATAGTCTGAGACTTGGATTGGTCAGATATAGTCTGAGACTTAGATCAGTCAGATCTTGCCTGAGACTTAGATTGGTCAGATCTTGCCTGAGAGTTAGATTGGTCAGATATAGTCTGAGACTTGGATTGGTCAGATCTAGCCTGAGACTTAGACTTAGATTGGTCAGATCTAGTCTGAGACTTAGACTGGTCAGACTTTGTCTAGCGGCTGGTGCCAAAACCCCAAATGTTTATACTTTATATATATATAGTGAGAAAAATTATTTTGAACTGGTAGTAGTCGATCCACAGCAATGGTTCTGCCACACAATACCTCAATGCTAACGAGGGGAAATTACACTTCAACGACAGTCGTTGGCTTTGACAGTTAGGATTGTTTTTTGCATCAAATCAGCTGTTTTTCTTACTATGATAGGGCGAAACCATCCTTGCCCTGGCACCAGCTGCTAGACTACATCTGACCAATCTAAGTCTAAGACGATATCTGACAAATCTAAATCTATGAGCATGAACTGATGAAACCTACTAAGGTATTTGCACCAGCCGCTAGATTAGATCTGACCAGTCTCAGACTAGATGTGACCAATCTAAGTCTATTATCATGGACTGATGAAGTGTACTTGGATGAGAGGCAAAACATCTTCTAAGACAAACCAAACAGTCTAGTTGCGATGGATTGAAAGCCCTAAGTTTAGGATAAACACACTTACTGTAATTGAACACAAACATAATGCTCATATTTATTACTACAAACATGTATTTTTAAGTGCAAAGAATTGTGCAGGAGATGTAGTTTATTTTCAGATTTTTCTTTGATACCGTCACACGTCACGGCATTATTGTACTTTGAAAGCACAATACCGCGGTATCTACAATACCAATACACCCCTAACATTTAGTTTTATTATAATACCGTTAAAAGTGGCCTCAGAGAAGCATCAACATAGGGCTGTGTTTGGGAAATATTAACTGTCTATAAAGGCCTACTGAAATGTGATTTTCTTATTTAAACGGGGATAGCAGGTCCATTCTATGTGTCATACTTGATCATTTCGCGATATTGCCATATTTTTGCTGAAAGGATTTAGTAGAGAACGTCGACGATAAAGTTGGCAACTTTTGGTCGCTGATAAAAAAGCCTTGCCTGTACCGGAAGTAGCAGACGAGTAGCGTGACGTCACAGGTTGTGGAGCTCCTCACATCTGCACATTGTTTACAATCATGGCCACCAGCAGCGAGAGCGATTCGGACCGAGAAAGCGACGATTTCCCCATTAATTTGAGCGAGGATGAAAGATTTGTGGATGAGGAAAGTGAGAGTGAAGGACTAGAGCGATTCAGATAGGGAAGATGCTGTGAGAGGCAGGTGGGACCTGATATTCAGCTGGGAATGACTAAAACAGTAAATAAACACATACTCTATTAGCCACAACACAACCAGGCTTATATTTAATATGCCACAAATTAATCCCGCATAACAAACACCTTCCCCCTCCCGTCCATATAACCCGCCAATACAACTCAAACACCTGCACAACACACTCAATCCCACAGCCCAAAGTACCGTTCACCTCCCCAAAGTTCATACAGCACATATATTTCCCCAAAGTCCCCAAAGTTACGTACGTGACATGCACATAGCGGCACGCACGTACGGGCAAGCGATCAAATGTTTGGAAGCCGCAGCTGCATGCGTACTCACGGTACCGCGTCTGCGCATCCAACTCAAAGTCCTCCTGGTAAGAGTCTCTGTTGTCCCAGTTCTCCACAGACCAATGGTAAAGCTTGACTGTCATCTTCCGGGAATGTAAACAATGAAACACCGGCTGTGTTAACCGGCACAACAGTCAAGGGGTGCATCCTACGGCGGGGGTGCGTTATCCGCAATACACCGCTTCCCACCTACAGCTTTCTTCTTTGCTGTCTCCATTGTTCTTTGAACAAATTGCAAAAGATTCACCAACACAGATGTCCAGAATTCTGTGGATATTTTGCGATGAAAACAGACGACTTAATAGCTGGCCACCATGCTGTCCCAAAATGTCCTCTACAATCCGTGACGTCACGCGCTGACGTCATCATACCGAGACGTTTTCAGCAGGTTATTCTGCGTGGAATTTAAAATTGCACTTTAGTAAGCTAACCCGGCCGTATTGGCATGTGTTGCAATGTTAAGATTTCATCATTGATATATAAACTATCAGACTGCGTGGTCGGTAGTAGTGGCTTTCAGTAGGCCTTTTATACACCTTACTAAAGTAAGACCTTAATGAGACAGTTGATACTGCATTCAGTAAGAAGTTGACTCTGTAAGTAGCCAGTCAACACGTGAAGACGTCCACATACAAACGTAGACCAGGCACATTTACACACTACACAATCCTGTGTGCTCACTGCATTAATGCACATCCTTCTTCTCATCATAGCATGAAAGTCAAACACTGGTTCTGTAGCCTCACTTGTAATCGTCAGTTGCAGCCACAGGGCCGTGTGGGTGGACTCTGAGATAAAGTCTTGTTTACATTATGGCATTCTGCGCCGTCTCAGGCACTAGGCTTGTTTAGCATTTGGGATACACGGTACAATTTGGGAGCGCTGGGCCGTGTGTGTGTGTGTGTGTGTGTGTGTGTGTGTGTGTGTGTGTGTGTGTGTGTGTGTGTGTGTAGAGTGAGATCCAGAGTTCCCCCCCTCCTCCCTCCCTCACATATATACAGTACCTTCCCATACAGAATTGTATTCCATAAACCCGTCTCTTCTAGAAACTTCACTAAAACATTTGGTTGCCGTTTGAGAGTAACCTTCTCATGTCCATGTCTTGTACCTTTCCTCTCTTAGTTGTATCCTTTTTGTACAGTATTTCCCACAATGAATGAGTGCATGTTCCACTGACTCTACCTCATTGCAGCTGTCACATAATCCTGTTGGGTGTTTATTTACAGGGTGCTCCCCCTTACAGTTCTTCCCGCTCCTATTGCGTATAAGTTTCTTCCTGCTGTAATTGCCACTCTTTCAAAAGATGTTCCTTTAATTAATGATTTGGGTACCTCTCTGAGCTGCTTTTGTGTTAATGTCTGCTTTGCCAGCTGATCTGCCAATTTGTTGCCCTTGTGCCTGTGTGAGCCGGAACCCATAGGAACCATATGCTGATATTCACCCTCTCGAGCCTTAACGTTATTTTATTTAAGTCATCAACTATATCTTGTCTGCTTTGTGACCTAAAATATTGAATAGGGATTAACGCCAACCTTAAGTCGGAGTAGGCCACCAACTTTTTTAGTTTTGACTCTTCTACCCACTGTAGTGCAACAGACATTTCCCCTTTATTTACTTTATGTATATGTAACTTTTCAAAAACTGTAAAGAGTCTTTATTCTCTTCATACTAGAAAATTATTTCAGTGGTGGTTGCTATGTCTGAAGTAGGGTTAGGGTTACCAAAATGTATTTCGATACTTTCCAAAAAATGGCATTATTGGCTTTATTTGAACAAAAAATCTTAGGGTACATGAAACATATGTTCATTATTGCAGTTTTGTACTTAAATAAAATAGTGAACATACGAGGCAACTTGTCTTTGTCAAGACTTGGACTGTGGCGTGGTTTGTTCTCCCGTGGTGCAAATGAACATTTGGACCAGTCATGGCGTGAAGGTAAATACATGATTTATTTAACAAGAAATGATCAAACAAAAGGCGCGCACAGGGGCGGAGGTACAAAACTATAAACACAAAACTTGCACATTGGCAGAAACTATGAACAATTAAACAAAACACTAACTGTGGCATGAATCAAAACAAAACTTACTTGACATGGCATGAAGTGCGCAGAGGTACATAGAGTGTGACAGGGGTAAGAATGCGGGGATGTCGTCAGGACGAACAACAGAAAATGAATGAACTTAAATACTATGGACATGATTAGTGAAAGCAGGTGCGTGACTCAAAACGTGAAACAGGTGCGTGACGTGACAGGTGAAAACTAATGGTTGCTATGGTGACAAACAAGAGTGCACAATGAGTCCAAACGTGGAACAGGTGAAACTAATGGGTAATCATGCAAACAACACAAGGGAGTGAAAAGCCAGAAACTAAACAAAACATGACTTAAAACAAAACATGATTACACAGACATGACAGTCTTTTAGTAGTAAGTAAACAAACAAAGACTCCTAATTAGTCTGCAGTAACATATTGTGTCATTTATACACCTATTATTTTGTCAACATTATTAAGGACAAGTGGTAGAAAATTAAATATTAATGCACTTGTTCATTGACTGTTAATATCTGCTTACTTTCTTTTTTAAAATGTTCTATCTACACTTCTGTTAAAATGTAATAATCACTTATTCTTCTCTTCTTTGATACTTTACATTAGTTTTGGATGATACCACAAATTTGGGTATCGATCCGATACCAATTAGTTACAGGATCATACATTGGTCATATTCAAAGTCTTCATGTGTCCAGGGACGTATTTTGTTGAGATAAATTAAAAAAAACAACGAAAAAAGATTTTGTGATGCTAAAAAATATCGATGTAATATTGACAGTAGTATCGACTAAATACGCTCCTGTACTTGGTATCATTACAGTGGACGTCAGGTGTTGATCCACCCATGGCGTTTGTTTACATTGTCACACCGGTGAGCTATTGTACCCTCCAAATGCAGGGGTCGGCAACCTTTACCAGTCAAAGAGCCATTTTGACCAGTTTCACAAATTAGAGAAAACAATGGGAGCCACAAAAATCTTTTGAAATTTAAAATGAAATAACACTGCATACAAAGTTTTTTTTTGCTTTGTGCTATGTATAAACCAGGGGTCTCTGACATGCGGTCCACACCTTAATATGAAAATGTAATGTTAGTGCGGCCCGCGGGTTTTATATGAATAGCACTTGACAGCGTCATACATGTCAACCCTCCCGATTTTTCCGGCAGACTACGGATTTAAGGGCAACTATTCTCTCGAACGTGCCGTGATGGTACAGCATTTAGCGACAACTACAACCAGCGTGCCGAACTAACCCCACCTTGTATGGGGCTTCTTCTTGCTCACGTAAGTGAGAGCAAGGCATACTTGGTCAACAACCACACAGGTTACACTGACGGTGGCGATGTAAAAAACTTTAACACTCTTACTAATAATGCGCCACACTGTGAACCCACACCAAAAAATTATGACAAACACATTTCGGGAGAACATATGCACACAACATAAACACAACAGAACAAATACCCAGGATCCCATGCAGCCCTAGCTCTTCCGGGCTACATTATACACCCCCGCTACCAAACCCCGCCCACCTCAACCGACGCACAGAGGGGGGGGCAGCAGGGGTGTATAATGTAGCCCGGAAGAGTCAGGGCTGCATGGGATTCTGGGTATTTGTTCTGTTGTGTTTATGTTGTGTTAAGGTGCAGATGTTCTCCCGAAATGTGTTTGTCATTCTTGTTTGGTTTTGGTTCAAAGTGTGGCGCATTATTAGTAAGAGTCTTAAAGTTGTTTTATATGGCCACCGTCAGTGTAACCTGTGTGGCTGTTGACCAAGTATGCCTTGCTGTCACTTACGTGTGCAAGCAAAAGATGCACATAACAAGAGGTTGGGCTGGCAAACTGTTAATACAGATTGTAGAGGGCGCTAAATGCTGTACCATCATGGCACGCCCTTATAATTATTGTAAGGGTGATTATCGGAGAATATGTTTCCTGCGAGAGGCACCGAAGTCCGGAAGTCTCCCGGTAAAATCGGGGGGGTCGGCAAGTACGCAGCTTGAGCCACATCAGAATGATCAAAGAGCCGCATGCGGCTCCGAAGCCGCGGGTTGCCGACCCCTGTCCTAGTGTGTAGTGAAGCATGTTTAGATATAAGGGACTGGTACTTTGTAGAGGTGGTATAGTACCGAATATGATTCATTAGTATCGCGGTACTTTACTAGTACCGGTATATACCGTACAACCCTAGTCTGAAGCAATACTCATTACATTAAAGGTCCTATATTGTGCAATTTTAAACAATCAGATGTCCCACAATAGTGTCTGTGTGTCCAAAATGTAAGCTTAACGCTGGATTTTAGACAGTTAAGTGATTTTAGTACGCCTACTGGGAGCATCCATATTTCTCCCTTTAAAGCAATTTTGTGCATTATATCCACAATTTACACGCACACTGTGACTCTGCACTTGGTCAAAGTATAACAACGTGACATTAAGGCGACACTAGCATGTGAGCCACAGTGCCAACATTACAGTCACATTTTAACCAGTGCTGTCAGATGATTGCATTTGTTCATTCAGATCAATCACACTTTTGCTTATTGATTAATCACAGGAAATTACTTGCATGCATAATTCAAATCAGACCTCAATATTTTGACACAAATGCAATTTTATTGGCAGAATATCACACAGGATTTTTTTTTTTTTTACTGGAAAACACACAATTTATTTGTTTTAACAGTTTTATCTATACATCCATCCATCCATCTTCTTCCGCTTATCCGAGGTCGGGTCGCGGGGGCAGCAGCTTAAGCAGGGAAGCCCAGACTTTCCTCTCCCCAGCCACTTCGTCCAGCTCCTCCCGGGGGATTCCGAGGCGTTCCCAGGCCAGCCGGGAAAGATAGTTTTCCCAGCGTGTCCTGGGTCTTCCCCGTGGCCTCCTACCGGTTGGACGTGCCCGAAACACCTTCCTAGGGAGGCGTTCGGGTGGCATCCTGACCAGATGCCCGAACCACCTCATCTGGCTCCTCTCGATGTGGAGGAGCAGCGGCTTTACTTTGAGCTCCTCCCGGATGACAGAGCTTCTCACCCTATCTCTAAGGGAGAGCCCCGCCACCCGGCGGAGGAAACTCATTTCGGCCGCCTGTACCCGTGATCTTGTCCTTTCGGTCATAACCCAAAGCTCATGACCATAGGTGAGGATGGGAACGTAGATCGACCGGTAAATTGAGAGCTTTGCCTTCCGGCTCAGCTCCTTCTTCACCACAACGGATCGATACAGCGTCCGCATTACTGAAGATGCCACACCGATCCGCCTGTCGATCTCACGATCCACTCTTCCCCCACTCGTGAACAAGACTCCGAGGTACTTGAACTCCTCCACTTGGGGCAAGATCTCCTCCCCAACCCGGAGATGGCACTCCACCCTTTTCCGGGAGAGAACCGTGGACTCGGACTTGGAGGTGCTGATTCTCATCCCAGTCGCTTCACACTCGGCTGCGAACCGATCCAGTGAGAGCTGAAGATCTTGGTCAGAGGAAGCCATCAGGACCACATCATCTGCAAATAGCAGAGACCTAATCCTGCAGCCACCAAACCAGATCCCCTCAACGCCCTGACTGCGCCTAGAAATTCTGTCCATAAAGGTTATGAACAGAATCGGTGACAAAGGGCAGCCTTGGCGGAGTCCAACCCTCACTGGAGACGTGTCCGACTTACTACCGGCAATGCGAACCAAGCTCTGACACTGATTATACAGGGAGCGAACTGCCACAATCAGACAGTCCGATACCCCATACTCTCTGAGCACTTCCCACAGGACTTCCCGGGGTACACGGTCGAATGCCTTCTCCAAGTCCACAAAGCACATGTAGACTGGTTGGGCAAACTCCCATGCACCCTCAAGGACCCTGCCGAGAGTATAGAGCTGGTCCACAGTTCCACGACCAGGACGAAAACCACACTGTTCCTCCTGAATCCGAGGTTCGACTATCCGGCGTAGCCTCCTCTCCAGTACACCTGAATAGACCTTACCGGGAAGGCTGAGGAGTGTGATCCCACGATAGTTGGAACACACCCTCCGTTTCCCCTTCTTAAAGAGAGGAACCACCACCCCGGTCTGCCAATCCAGAGGTACCGCCCCCGATGTCCACGCGATGTTGCAGAGTCTTGTCAACCAAGACATCCCCACAACATCCAGAGCCTTAAGGAACTCCGGGCGGATCTCATCCACCCCCGGGGCCTTGCCACCGAGGAGCAGTTTTATCTAAAGCATTGTTTTTCAACCACTGTGCCGCGACAAATGCTTATTTAGGGAAACGAAAATAAATGTAAAACTGCACCAATGTACATGAATTAAAGATGCATAAATAATCGTTTTTTAATCGAATTGTAGCTCCTGAATCGTAATCCAATTGTGAGGTGTCCAAAGATTCCCACCTCTAATTCATACTTGCCAACCCTCCCGGATTTTCCGGGAGACTCCCGAAATTCAGCGCCTCTCCCGAAAACCTCCCGGGACAAATTTTCTCCCGAAATTCAGGCGGACTCAGGTCCTCCACAATATAAAAAAGCGTACCTGCCCAATCACGTTATAACTATAGAATGATGGAGGGCGAGTTCTTGGTTTTTTATGTGGGTTTATTGTTAGGCAGTTTCATTAACGTCCTCCCAGCGTGGCAACAACACACAACAACAGCAGTCACTTTTTTGTATACCGTAAAGCAGTTCGTCTGCCGTAAACAGCAATGTTGTGACACTCTTAAACAGGACAATACTGCCATCTAGTGCATTTGATGAAAGCACTTTTGTGCGTGCCACACAGCAATGCATCATCAGAGAGGGTGTTCAGCATGGTTAGAAAAATAGTGACAGAGAATAGAACAAGGATGGACAATTCAACCCTTAACTCAACAATGAGTAGATGAGTGTTATGTGTGTGTGTATATGTGTAAATAAATGAACACTGAAATTCAAGTATTTATTTTATATATATATATATATATATATATATATATATATATAAAACTAGATATCACTGAACGTCAAGTATTTCCTATATATATATATATATATATATATATATATATATATATATATATATATATATAGGAAATACTTGACTTGGTGAATTCTAGCTGTAAATATACTCCTCCCCTTTTAGCCACACCCCCAACCACGCCCCCGTCCCACCCCGACCACGCCCACCCCCTCCCCCCACCTCCCGAAATCGGAGGTCTCAAGGTTGGCAAGTATGCTCTAATTACCCTATTAAATCAAAATGATCAGAAAACCGTGATTGATAAACACACTTTGATAAAATTATGGAGATCAACCAGTGTTCGCTTGCTAGCTAGCTTAAACCAGTGTTTTTCAACCACCGTGCTGTAAAATACAGTCTGGTGTGCCGTGGGAGATTATGTAATTTCACCTATTTGGGTTAAAATATTTTTTGCAAAGCAGTAATTATAGTCTGCAAATGATGTGTTGTTGTTGAGTGTCGGTGCTGTCTAGAGCTCGGCAGAGTAACCGTGTAATACTCTTCCATATCAGTAGGTGGCAGCAGGTAGCTAATTGCTTTGTAGATGTCGGAAACAGCGGGAGGCAGGTTGCAGGTAAAAAGGTGTCTAATGCTTAAACCAAAAATAAACAAAAGGTGAGTGCCCCTAAGAAAAGGCATTGAAGCTTAGGGAAGGTTATGCAGAACAAAACTAAAACTGAACTGGCTACAAAGTAAACAAAAACAGAATGCTGGACGACAGCAAAGACTTGCATGCATAATTCAAACCAGACCCCGATATTTTGACACAAATGCAATTTTATTGGCAGAATGTCACACAGGATTTTTTTTTTTTTTTACTGAAAAGCACACAATTTTTTTTTTTTAACAGTTTTATCTAAAGCATTGTTTTTCAACCACTGTGCTGTGAGATACAGTCTGTTGTGCCGTGGGAAATGATCTAATATCACCTATTTGGGTTAAAAATATTTTTTGCAAACCAGTAATTATAGTCTGCAAATTATGTGTTGTTGTTGAGTGTCGGTGCTGTCTAGAGCTCGGCAGAGTAACCGTGGAATACTCTTCCGTATCAGTAGGTGGCAGCAGGTAGCTAATTGCTTTGTAGATGTCGGAAACAGCGGGAGGCAGGGTGCAGGTAAAAAGGTGTCTAATGCTTAAACCAAAAATAAACAAAAGGTGAGTGCCCCTAAGAAAAGGCATTGAAGCTTAGGGAAGGTTATGCAGAACAAAACTAAAACTGAACTGGCTACAAAGTAAACAAAAACAGAATGCTGGACGACAGCAAAGACTTACTGTGGAGCAAAGACGTACATCCGAACATGACATGACAATCAACAATGTCCCCACAAAGAAGGATAAAAACAACTGAAATATTCTTGATTGCTAAAACAAAGTAGATGCGGGAAATATCGCTCAAAGGAAGACATGAAACTGCTACAGGAAAATACCAAAAAAAGAGAAAAAGCCACCAAAATATGAGGGCAAGACAAGAACTAAAACACTACAAACAGGAAAACAGCAAAACACTCCAAATAAGTCAGGGCGTTGTGTGACAGGTGGCGACAGTACACCTACTTTGAGACAAGAGCTGTAGTGTTGCATGCTTGGTTATGCTTTAAAGTCATATCCAACAATTGCGACAACGACTTTTTACTGTCAACTGAGTTTCGTTTTTTAATGATTTCTGCTGGTGGTGTGCCTCCGCATTTTTTCAATGCAAAAAATGTGCCTTGGCTCAAAAAAGGTTTAAAAACACTGATTTAAAGTACCGCTGGGGTCGGTGGCGGCTGCTGGTATTTCAAGGAGGGGAAGCTCATTTTCAGCTACTGTCTAATAGGGGTGTCAAATTTTATTTTCGAATTAATCGAGATTATTATTTGTAACGATTCTTAATCGATAAAAATGTTTTATTTTTTTTTTAATTAATTTTTTATCTGTCCTGTCCAGCCACTCAGGCAAATCATATTGTTGATGTAGACCCTGGGATCATTGAGGGCCACATGGCAGTTATGACTGCCATCAGAGGGCCACTTCTAACAGTGAATAATGTATGAATTTGCCTCTGGATTTCATTATTAATTATTTAAATTGTTTTAAGTGGACTGTCGACTTTGCAGTAAAAACTTCACATTTACAAAATTTTACTGTAAAATATAGTGTTTTTATTTTATTTTACAACATTTTACGTGTAAATGGAAAAACAGTAACACAATTTTTGTGTTGAATTGACATTGGTTTTTATAACAATATATTGTTAATGGAGAAACAGTACAAGTTATTTTTTTATTCTGGCAACTTAGCTGACAGTTTTTCTACCATAAAAACAAATGCAATCCATTTACAGTAATACACCGTTAACAACAACAACAGTACATTTTACAGTAAAAATATGGCAGCTCAGTCAACAGAATTTTAACGCAAAAAAAAAATTTTGGTTTTTTTTTTTTTAATTTTTTTTTTTCAATTTATAGTAATATGTAGAGATGTCCGACAATATCGGACTGCCAATATTATCGACCGATAAATGCTTTAAAATTTAATATCGTAAATTATCGGTATCGGTTTCAAAAAGTAAAATGTATGACTTTTTAAAACGCCGCTGTGTACACGGACGTAGGGAGAAGTACCTTAAAGGTACTGCCTTTGCGTGCCGGCCCAATCACATCATATCTACGGCTTTTCACACACACAAGTGAATGCAAGCATACTTGGTCAACAGCCATACAGGTCACACTGAGGGTGGCCGTATAAACAACTTTAACACTGTTACGCCACACTGTGAACCCACACCAAACAAGAATGACAAACAAATTCGGGAGAACATCCGCACCGTAACACAACATAAACACAACAGAACAAATACCCAGAAGCCCTTGCAGCACTAACTCTTCCGGGACGCTACAATATACACCCCCCGCTACCACCTACCCCCCCCCCCCCCCCCCCCACCTCAACCCCGCCTACCTCAACCTCCATGTCCCAAATTCCAAGCTGCTGTTTTGAGGCATGTTAAAAAAAAAAGCACTTTGTGACTTCAATAATAAATATGGCAGCGCCATGTTGGCATTTTTCCCCCATAACTTGAGTTGATTTATTTTGGAAAACCTTGTTACATTGTTTAATGCATCCAGCGGGGCATCACAACAAAATTAGGCATAATAATGTGTTAATTCCACCACTGTATATATCGGTATCGGTTGATATCGGAATCGGTAATTAAGAGTTGGACAATATCGGATATCGGCAAAAAAGCCATTATCGGACATCTCTAGTAATATGCTGTAAAGAACACCGTAAAATGTATTGTCATTTTCATTAATTTTATGGGTAGTTTGCTGTAAAAACATAAGTCAAGCAGATATTTAAGTATTTATTTTTATTTGGACAAAGAATGTTTGGAAAATATGATAATATACTGTAATATTTGTTGCAATAATGGATACTATTAAAGTTTAAAAGGCATGCAATTTCAAGTTGTGCATATATCTTTTCTGTCAAAATGAAAAAAAAATCCATTACATTTAGTGAGAAAATATGAAGTACTTTATTGACACTTATTTCCAGGCGTTTGTGGGCCAAATACTATGATGTGGCGGGCCACATCTGGCCCCCGGGCCTTGAGTTTGACACCTGTGATGAAGAAGATCTATATCTGCTCTACATATTTGTTTCTCATTGTCATCCCATTGGGTTGAGTTTTTCCTTGCCCTGATGTGAGCCGAGGATGTTGTTGTGGCTTGTGCAGCCCTTTGAGACACTCGTGATTTAGGGCTATATAAGTAAACTTTGATTGATTGAAGTAGATTAATAATCCATTTTCTACTGCTTATCCCTCATAAAATACAAAATAATAGGTGTATAAATGACACAATATGTTACTGCATACGTCAGCAGACTAATTAGGAGTATTTGTTTGTTTACTTACTACTAAAAGACAAGTTGTCTATAGGGCTATACTATACTATACTATAATATATTGCCAAAAGTTTTTGGCCACCTGCCTTGACTCACATATGAACTTGAAGTGCCATCCCATTCCTAACCCATAGGGTTCAATATGATGTGGGTCCTCCTTTTGCAGCTATTACAGCTTCAACTCTTCTGGGATAAGGCTGTCCACAAGGTTGCAGAGTGTGTTTGTAGGAATTTTCCACCATTCTTCGAAAAGCGCATTGGTGAGGTCACACACATAGTGGATCTAACATAATAGTGTGAGAGTCCAGTCCATAGTGGATCTAACATTATAGTGTGAGAGTCCAGTCCATAGTGGATCTAACATAATAGTGAGAGTCCAGTCCATAGTGGATCTAACATAATAGTGTGAGAGTCCAGTCCATAGTGGATCTAACATAATATTGTGAAAGTCCAGTCCATAGTGGATCTAACATAATAGTGAGAGTCCAGTCCATAGTGGATCTAACATATTAGTGGGAGTCCAGTCCATAGTGGATCTAACATAATAATGTGAGAGTCCAGTCCATAGTGGATCTAACATAATAGTGTGAGAGTCCAGTCCATAGTTGATCTAACAGAATAGTGTGAGAGTCCAGTCCATAGTGGATCTAACAGAATAGTGTGAGAGTCCAGTCCATAGTGGATCTAACATAATAGTGTGAGAGTCCAGTCCATAGTGGATCTAACATAATAGTGTGAGAGTCCAGTCCATAGTGGATCTAACATAATAGTGAGAGTCCAGTCCATAGTGGATCTAACATAATAGTGAGAGTCCAGTCCATAGTGGATCTAACATAATAGTGAGAGTCCAGTCCATAGTGGATCTAACATAATAGTGTGAGAGTCCATTCTTCCAAAAGCGCATTGGTGAGGTCACACACTGATGTTGGTGGAGAAGGCCTGGCTCTCAGTCTCCGTTCTAATTCATCCCAAAGGTGTTCTATCGGGTTCAGGTCAGGACTCTGTGCAGGCCAGTCAAGTTCATCCACACCAGACTCTGTCATCCATGTCTTTATGGACCTTGCTTTGTGCACAGTCATGTTGGAAGAGGAAGGGGCCCGCTCCAAACTGTTCCCACAAGGTTGGGAGCATGGAATTGTCCAAAATGTTTTGGTATCCTGGAGCATTCAAAATTCCTTTCACTGGAACCTAGGGGCCAAGCCCAACTCCTGAAAAACAACCCCACACCGTAATTCCTCCTCCACCAAATTTCACACTCCGCACAATGCAGTCCGGAATGTAGCGTTCTCCTGGCAACCTCCAAACCCAGACTGGTCCATCAGATTGCCAGATGGAAAAGCGTGATTCATCAGTCCAGAGAAGGCATCTCCACTGCTCTAGAGTCCAGTGGCGACGTGCTTTGCATTGGACTTGGTGATGTATGGCTTAGATGCAGCTGCTCGGCCATGGAAACCCATTCCATGAAGCTCCCTGCGTACTGTACGTGGGCTAATTGGGAGGTCACATAAAGTTTGGAGCTCTGTAGCAACTGACTGTGCAGAAAGTCTTTGCACTATGCTGACCCCTCTCTGTCAGTTTACGTGGCCTACCACTTGGTGGCTGAGTTGCTGTTGTTCCCAAACTCTTCACTTTTCTCATAATAAAGCCGACAGTTGACTTTGGAATATTTAGGAGCGGGGACATTTCACGACTAAATTTGTTGCACAGTTTAAGTAAAAATATATTGAGATTGACTTTTTCGTCCATATCGCCCAGCCCGAGTTGTCTAGTATGTTCACTATTTTATTTAAGGACTAAATTGCAATAATAAACATATGTTTCATGTACCACAAGATTTTTTGTTAAAACAAAGCCAATCATGCCATTTTTTTTTGTCCCTTTTATTTAGAAATGTATCAAAGTACTATAATACAGTAAAGTACATTATAGTACTATAATACATTTTGGTACCTGTATCAAAATATTGGTATTGGGACAATCAATTTTGATTCCGAAGGAATGGCGATTGTTGCAATTTGGGCCACTTTGACTGCGTTTACATTGCAGGCCAAAGTGGGCCAAATAGGACTTTTTGAGATCAGATTTTTTTTCCAGCGGACTGTTTAGACTGCTGTCATGTCTGTGTAATCATGTTTTTGTTTTAAGTCATGTTTTTGTTTAGTTATAGGAATCTTTGGACTCATTGTGCACTCTTGATTGTCACCATAGCAACCCATTAGTTTTCACCTGTCACGTCACGCACCTGTTTCACGTTTTGAGTCACGCACCTGCTTTCACTAATCATGTCCATAGTATTTAAGTTCATTCATTTTCTGTTGTTCGGCCTGACGACCTCACCCCATATATGCTTCTGCACACCCTTATGATCCTTGCTGCTCTTTTTTCATGCCGGTTCCATGCCAAGTAAGTTTTTGTTTATCAAGCCACAGTTTATGTTTTGTTTAATTGTTCATAGTTTCCGCCACTGTGCGCGCTTTGGTTTGATCCTTTTTTGTAGTTCTAGTGTTTCAATAAATCATGTACCTTCATTCCCGTCTCGCCCGTGCCAACTTTCTGTTGCATCCCGGAAAAGCAAACTCCCAAGATCAAATCGTGACAACTGCAAGTAAAATGTGATTTTTATTAGACTCCGGTGTAAACGCGCACAGGCCCCAATGTGGTCAACGTCACTTGCATGCACACTTCAATAAAGTGAAAAGGGAGGAAGTTGCCACTACTACAAAATAAAAGAAAAGTCGCAAAACCTTAAAAATCTGTGTTTTTTTTTTTTTTATGTGAAAGTAAAGTAATATAAAGTACGAATGGATGTATAAGTAGTGGCTCTACAATATATTTATTTTTCAACTCACATGTAAACAAATGCACCACAGTGTCAATTCTGGTCTTTCAGCAATCGCTATTTCTTCAGAATCTAAATAAATATTCATATATTACATATTGTGTATTATTTGTGCACTATTGACAAGTGATGCACTGAAAATTTGGTCACTTTAAATAAAAACTATAGATGTCCGATACTCTTCTGACACCACCAGATGGCAGTATAAGTGTCCACATAAGAGGCCATAAGACCCCATTTCAGTAGTGTACACAATTTGGGAAATAAGAGCTAAAAGGTGCTGTCCACGCATGTGGCCAATAAGCCTTTAGAGTAGAGATGTCCGATAATGGCTTTTTTGCCGATATTCCGATATTGTCCAACTCTTAATTACCGATTCCGATATCAACCGATACCGATATATACAGTCGTGGAATGAACACATTATTATGCCTAATTTTGTTGTGATGCCCCGCTGGATGCATTAAACAATGTAACAAGGTTTTCCAAAATAAATCAACTCAAATTATGGAAAAAAATGCCAACATGGCACTGCCATATTTATTATTGAAGTCACAAAGTGCATTATTTTTTTTAACATGCCTCAAAACAGCAGCTTGGAATTTGGGACATGCTCTCCCTGAGAGAGCACGAGGAGGTTGAGGTGGGCGGGGTTGGGTTGCGGGGGGTGTATATTGTAGCGTCCCGGAAGAGTTAGTGCTGCGAGGGATTCTGGGTATTTGTTCTGTTGTGTTTACGTTGTGTTACGGTGCGGATGTTCTCCCGAAAT
This sequence comes from Nerophis lumbriciformis, assembly GCF_033978685.3. Taxonomy (NCBI): domain Eukaryota; kingdom Metazoa; phylum Chordata; class Actinopteri; order Syngnathiformes; family Syngnathidae; genus Nerophis; species Nerophis lumbriciformis. The sequence goes on from NC_084550.2 coordinate 67,882,752, forward strand.
GTGTTTGTCATTCTTGTTTGGTGTGGGTTCACAGTGTGGCGCATATTTGTAACAGTGTTAAAGTTGTTTATGCGGCTACCCTCAGTGTGACCTGTATGGCTGTTGACCAAGTGTGCTTGGCATTCACCTGTGTGTGTGAAAAGCCGTAGATATTATGTGATTGGGCCGGCACGCAAAGGCAGTGCCTTTAAGGTTTATTGGTGCTCTGTACTTCTCCCTACGTCCGTGTACACAGCGGCGTTTTAAAAAGTCATATATTTTACTTTTTGAAACAGATACCGAAAATTTCCGATATTAAATTTTAAAGCATTTATCGGCCGATAATATCGGCAGTCCGATATTGTCGGACATCTCTACATATTACTATAAATTGAAAAAAAAAAAAAAAAAAAAAAAAAAAAATTTTTTTGCGTTAAAATTCTGTTGACTGACCTGCCATATTTTTACTGTAAAATGTACTGTTGTTGTTGTTAACGGTGTATTACTGTAAATGGATTGCATTTGTTTTTATGGTAGAAAAACTGTCAGCTAAGTTGCCAGAATAAAAAAATAACTTGTACTGTTTTTCCATTAACAATATATTGTTATAAAAACCAATGTCAATTTAACACAAAAATTGTGTTACTGTTTTTCCATTTACACGTAAAATGTTGTAAAATAAAATAAAAACACTATATTTTACAGTAAAATTCTGCCATATTTATTATTGAAGTCACAAAGTGCATTATTTTCTTTAACATGCCTCAAAACAGCAGCTTGGAATTTGGGACATGCTCTCCCTGAGAGAGCATGAGGAGGTTGAGGGGGGGGGGGGGTGTATATTGTAGCGTCCCGGAAGAGTTAGTGCTGCAAGGGATTCTGGGTATTTGTTCTGTTGTGTTTATGTTGTGTTACGGTGCGGATGTTCTCCCGAAATGTGTTTGTCATTCTTGTTTGGTGTGGGTTCACAGTGTGGCGCATATTTGTAACAGTGTTAAAGTTGTTTATGCGGCTACCCTCAGTGTGACCTGTATGGCTGTTGACCAAGTATGCCTTGCATTCACTTGTGTGTGTGAAAAGCCGTAGATATTATGTGACTGGGCCGGCACGCAAAGGCAGTGCCTTTAAGGTTTATTGGCGCTCTGTACTTCTCCCTACGTCCGTGTACACAGCGGCGTTTTAAAAAGTCATATATTTTACTTTTTGAAACAGATACCGAAAATTTCCGATATTAAATTTTAAAGCATTTATCGGCCGATAATATCGGCAGTCCGATATTGTCGGACATCTCTACATATTACTATAAATTGAAAAAAAAAAAAAATAAAAAAAAAAAAATTTTTTTGCGTTAAAATTCTGTTGACTGACCTGCCATATTTTTACTGTAAAATGTACTGTTGTTGTTGTTAACGGTGTATTACTGTAAATGGATTGCATTTGTTTTTATGGTAGAAAAACTGTCAGCTAAGTTGCCAGAATAAAAAAATAACTTGTACTGTTTTTCCATTAACAATATATTGTTATAAAAACCAATGTCAATTTAACACAAAAATTGTGTTACTGTTTTTCCATTTACACGTAAAATGTTGTAAAATAAAATAAAAACACTATATTTTACAGTAAAATTCTGCCATATTTATTATTGAAGTCACAAAGTGCATTATTTTCTTTAACATGCCTCAAAACAGCAGCTTGGAATTTGGGACATGCTCTCCCTGAGAGAGCATGAGGAGGTTGAGGGGGGGGGGGGGGTGTATATTGTAGCGTCCCGGAAGAGTTAGTGCTGCAAGGGATTCTGGGTATTTGTTCTGTTGTGTTTATGTTGTGTTACGGTGTGGATGTTCTCCCGAAATGTGTTTGTCATTCTTGTTTGGTGTGGGTTCACAGTGTGGCGCATATTTGTAACAGTGTTAAAGTTGTTTATGCGGCTACCCTCAGTGTGACCTGTATGGCTGTTGACCAAGTATGCCTTGCATTCACTTGTGTGTGTGAAAAGCCGTAGATATTATGTGACTGGGCCGGCACGCAAAGGCAGTGCCTTTAAGGTTTATTGGCGCTCTGTACTTCTCCCTACGTCCGTGTACACAGCGGCGTTTTAAAAAGTCATATATTTTACTTTTTGAAACAGATACCGAAAATTTCCGATATTAAATTTTAAAGCATTTATCGGCCGATAATATCGGCAGTCCGATATTGTCGGACATCTCTACATATTACTATAAATTGAAAAAAAAAAAAAACTAAAATTTTTTTTGCGTTAAAATTCTGTTGACTGAGCTGCCATATTTTTACTGTAAAATGTACTGTTGTTGTTGTTAACGGTGTATTACTGTAAATGGAAAGACGGTACATTTGTTTTTATGGTAGAAAAACTGTCAGCTAAGTTGCCAGAATAAAAAAATAACTTGTACTGTTTTTCCATTAACAATATATTGTTATAAAAACCAATGTCAATTTAACACAAAAATAGTGTTACTGTTTTTCCATTTACACGTAAAATGTTGTAAAATAAAATAAAAACACTATATTTTACAGTAAAATGTTGCCATATTTATTATTGAAGTCACAAAGTGCATTATTTTCTTTAACATGCCTCAAAACAGCAGCTTGGAATTTGGGACATGCTCTCCCTGAGAGAGCACGAGGAGGTTGAGGTGGGCGGGGGGTGTATATTGTAGCGTCCCGGAAGAGTTAGTGCTGCAAGGGATTCTGGGTATTTGTTCTGTTGTGTTTACGTTGTGTTACGGTGCGGATGTTCTCCCGAAATGTGTTTGTCATTCTTGTTTGGTGTGGGTTCACAGTGTGGCGCATATTTGTAACAGTGTTAAAGTTGTTTATGCGGCCACCCTCAGTGTGACCTGTATGGCTGTTGACCAAGTGTGCTTGGCATTCACTTGTGTGTGTGAAAAGCCGTAGATATTATGTGACTGGGCCGGCACGCAAAGGCAGCGCCTTTAAGGTTTATTGGCGCTCTGTACTTCTCCCTACGTCCGTGTACACAGCGGCGTTTTAAAAAGTCATACATTTTACTTTTTGAAACAGATACCGATAATTTCCGATATCACATTTTAAAGCATTTATCGGACATCTCTAATAAAAACCAAAGCCGGATGAATCGATGAAGCGTGTTTCCGGCGCACACGAGTGACGTAGCTCGCCGAAAGATGACATTCAGGTCACATTGTGTTTAGACTGAAGTCACATTTGAAAGGATCAGATTCCAATGGGATTCAGGACTACCTCCTGATGTGACCTGAACCTGATGCCAAAAGATCAGATTTGAAGCACTTTGGAGCGTTTAGACTGGCAACAAAAATCCGATCTGTGTCGCTTGAGGGCAAAAACAATCAGATTTGGTGTGCAGTGTAAACACGATCACTGACTTCTGTTACGTCTGGAACAAATTAGCTGGGGGAAGACATTTTCAATGTGAAAATCCCGTCCTGTTGGCGTCGTATGACAAACATCAGAGATGACTTCCACCTGTGCACACGTGGCTAATGAGCTGTGTCGCCCAAATGGTTTCCTTGCCACATGACAGCCCTAGGGCAGTCATCTTGGAGGCAGGTCGTCACGCTATTGCCCTTCCCTGGTGACCATTGACGGTGAAAGATGAGAGAGGAAAGGTCTGCATCTCCATTTCTTTGGACACCATGTCGGGGGAGCGAGACATGCTATAAACCACCTTGTCTGCTCCTGTGGTTAATTGACTTCTTACACCACAGAAAGTGATCCATGTTTACACTGTGACCTTCTAACTACGGCATCCTTTTTGATATATATATATACATATATATATGTCTTAATAAGGTTATCCAAAAAATAGTGCTCGATACCGTAGTAGAGCGCAATATATGTATGTGTGGGAAAAAAAAATCACAAGACTATTTCATCTCTACAGGCCTGTTTCATGAGGGGGGGTTCCCTCAATCATCAGGAGATTTTAATGGGAGCATTCACATACCATGGTTTATATAGGGCACAGAGTGGGTGGGTACAGGCTGGCGAAACCCAACACAACACTCCAATACGTGCACCATGACAGCAACCACCCACCCACCACCACGAAAAGAATACCTACCGGAATTAATAAAAGGCTATCGATGCTGTCATCTAGCAAAGCTGAATTTGACCAAGCAACCCCCCCGTACCAAAAAGCCCTTGATGAAAGCGGATACAATTTCACCCTCACCTATGAACCCACGCCAGGAAACCAGCCAAAAAAGAACAGAAAACGAAACGACATCATCTGGTACAACCCCCCATACAGCAAAAACGTCTCAACTAACATTGGACACAAATTCCTCAATCTGATTGACAAACACTTTCCCAAAGACAACACCCTAAGAAAAGTATTCAACAAGAACAACATTAAATTGAGCTACAGCTGCATGAACAATATACGACAAATTATCTCAAACCACAACAAAACAATTGCAAATGAGCCGTCGGCCCCCGGACAGAGCGACTCCAAAACCAACAAAGGCTGCAACTGTCGAAAGAAACCTGATTGCCCTCTCAACGGGGGGTGCTTACAAACATCAGTTGTCTACCAATCTAAGGTAACACGCAAGGACATTAACACATCCGACACATATGTAGGATTAACCGAGGGAGAGTTCAAAACCAGATGGAACAACCACAAGGCTTCTTTCAGGAACCAAAACCTGCGGAATACCACAGAACTCAGCAAACACATTTGGGACCTCAAAGACAATAATGTTGAATATTCAATAACATGGCAAATTCTTGCATCCAGCACACCTTACAATAGTGGTAATAAAAGATGCAACCTATGCTTGAAAGAGAAACTGTTTATTATTTACCGTCCAGACCTGTCATCCCTCAACAAGCGCAGCGAAATTGTAACAGCATGCCGCCACAGACGGAAACACCTCCTAGGTAACACATGAGCCAATCACCACGCCCCTACGCCAGCCTGTACCCACCCACTCTGTGCCCTATATAAACCATGGTATGTGAATGCTCCCATTAAAATCTCCTGATGATTGAGGGAACCCCCCCTCATGAAACAGGCCTGTAGAGATGAAATAGTCTTGTGATTTTTTTTCCCACACATACATATACATATATATATATATATATGTATATATATATATATATATATATATATAACATATTTTTAAATTTACGACATTTAAGATCTTAGATTTATCCAACAATTATATATCCATCCATTTTCTACCGTTTATCCCTTTCGGGGTCGCGGGGGGCGCTGGAGCCTATCTCAGCTACAATCGAGCGGAAGGCGGGGTACACCCTGGACAAGTCGCCACCTCATCGCAGGGCCATCCATCAATTATAATTTCTTATTATTTATTTATTTTTTGGGGGGTTTATTTAATGCCCATGTTGTTAACGAAAACTTTATTTTTGATATGGCAAACACAATATGCAATATCTTTCTGACTTAAAGTCAACATTACTTTTAGTGTTTTATTCCACTTTTTAGTGTTTAAAAAAAAAAATGTATCAGTGACGTGCGGTGAGGTTGATGGCTGGTGAGGTTGATGGCTGGTGAGGCACTGACTTCATCACAGTCAGATTTACAAACATATGAACCCTAAAGAGTATCTTATTCACCATATGATTGGCAGCAGTTAACGGGTTATGTTTAAAAGCTCATACCAGCATTCTTCCCTGCTTGGCACTCAGCATCAAGGGTTGGAATTGGGGGTTAAATCACCAAAAATTATTCCCAGGCGCAGCGCCGCTGCTGCCCACTGCTCCCCTCACCTCCCAGGGGGTGATCAAGGGGATGGGTCAAATGCAGAGGACAAATGTCATTACACCTAGTGTGTGTGTGACAATCATTGGTACTTTAACTTAACTTTAACTTTACACATACAAACTGTAGCACACAAAAAAGCACATTTAATAAAAAAAACGTTATTATGGTCTTACCTTTACTTAGAAATTAAGTCCATGCGCCGCAACTAAAGCCCTCACTTAAACTTTCCACGTGCAAGATTGAATCTATTTAAAAAAAGTGTAACCGAGGGTTTATAAATGTCGCCTATACTGTATGAAACTACAAAATAACAAACACGGAGGCTCCAGTTTACACGAGGACCACTTTATTTACCTTCTTTCAAAAACCTCCGCAACGTGACATCACTTCCGCTCTTAGCACCTTCAAAATAAGAGCTCAAGGCATATACTGTATAACAGCGCATAACAGGAACTTAACATCACAAAGAGGAAAGCCCATGAAAATAGGTTACAAAAGTTATTTAATAAGAAGCCAAAAAGTGCAAAAACAATAATGTTCGTGTTGGAGGAGTTGTGAATTAGATACATCTGCAGTCTGCAGGTGTACCTAATGTTGTGTCCCTGCAGTCATTCACAACTCCTCCAACACGAACATTATTGTTTTTGCACTTTTTGGCTTCTTATGAAATTTTTTTTTTTAAATAGATTCAATCTTGCACGTGGAAAGTTTAAGTGTGGGCTTTAGTTGATATAACAATTCTACGGCGGGGGTGCAGGAGGCGAGCCTCAGCCAGTGCGTCTTTTGCAGCCGTTTTATGATCGCTCAGCACAAGAAATACATTACACACATGCAGTTGTTGACAAAATACACTGTACATTATATACCTCAGCTAACTAAACTATGGGAATGTATAATATAATTCATATAGCAATACAGTCTCACTGCACAGCAGGCCAGCAGTTAGCCGAGTCCGTCCATGTTGAGGCACTGAGTGACGTGCCTCAACTTCTCTCTTCTCAGTATTTGAACGGCAAATGTGAAAATTCAGCGATTTTGAATAAAAATAATCTAAAACTGGTGAAGTTAAATGGAAAATAACTTTATAGTATAATCACTGGATACATATAACAATTTAATTTTTTTTTCTTCTTTTTACATTTTTTTTCTTTCCATGATGGCAGGTGAGGCCCTGCCTCACCTGCCTCTAGTGACTGCACGTCACTGAAATGTATATAGTATTTTTAGAATGCCTTTAAAGGACTAGCTGCATTAATAGCAATGATTGTAAGTGTATTAATCCATACATACTTAATTTCAACTTCATGATTAGTGGTTAGAGTATCTGCCCAGAGATCGGTAGGTTGAGAGTTCAAACCCCGGCCGAGTCATACCAAAGACTATAAAAATGGGAGCCATTACCTCCCTGCATGGCACTCAGCATCAAGGGTTGGAATTGGGGGTTAAATCACCAAAAATTATTCCCGGGCGTGGCACTGCTGCTGCCCACCGCTCCCCTCACCTCCCAGGGGGTGATCAAGGGTGATGGGTCAGATGCAGAGGACAAATTTCACCACACCTAGTGTGTGTGTGTGTGACTATCAGTGGTACTTTAACTTGAACTTTAACTTAAATCTGCAAGTTTTCCAGTTTAAGAGTGAGAAAGTGTGTCGTGGAAATGTAATCAGACAGACAACAACGTATGTTTTAATTTACTACACACATGCTGTATGTCGGGAGTTCTCCATGATGTTCTGTCACCTAGAGGAAAGAGGCCGAGAGGAGGATTTGTGGACAGTGTGATTTATTAAGGGAGAAATGTAATACGAATTAAGAGCTTTTTGGTGCGTTTGCATGTGAATGAGGTAACTAAGATTGCACTTTTCCGAGTACATTTCCTAGAAATACAATACTCCCCTGTCACGTCGACCCGGGGGAACATAAATCGTCCTCCTCCCCCTTCATTCATCAGCCTCCGTCAAAAGGATGGGATTTGATACATGGGATGCCAAAGCGTCTGGCAGCGCTACGGAATCATTTGTTTGCATAAACGCGTATTAACTGTGAGAGGGGTTCCGTGTCGGAGCTGAATTATTAGCTCATCTTTCAATCTCCACGTGTTTAAGATGAATTGATCACGCAGTCGCGCTACATGAATCTTGTTTGCAGCAACGATGAAGTCATGGCGGGCCTCGAGCAGAGAGCGTCGTCACAGCCAAAAGGCGTTTTGTCATCATAAATGTGTCTTATGAGGGCTTGCTTGAATCACCCGTGGCTTTGAACGGTGGATAGGCCACCAGACTGGCCCGCTCACATCACTGCTCCCAGAGGCTCTGATGGAACACTTTGTTGGTCAGTTTAAGTAGAGTGGACAAACAAGTTGAAGATATTATCATATACAGTACAGGCCAAAAGTTTGGACACACCTTCTCATTCAATGCATTTTATTTATTTTCATGACTATTTACATTGTAGATTGTCACATCAAAACTATGTGAAAAAACACAAAAAGGTGAAATAACTGAAAGCATGTTTTACAGTCGTGCTATAAGTTTACATACCCTGGGAGAATTAATGATTTCTTGGCCATTCTTCAGAGAATATGAATGATGACACAAAAACCTTTCTTCCACTCATGCTTAATGGTTGTGTAAAGCTATTTATTGGCAAACAACTGTGTTTACTCTTTTTAAATCAAAATGACACAAGAAAGTACCCAAATGACCCTGATCAAAAGTTGACATACCCCAGTGACTTTGGTCTGATAACCATACTTGCCAAGACTCCCGAAATTCAGCGCCTCTCCCGAAAATCTCCTGGGACAAATTTTCTCCCGAAATTCATGCGGACCTGAGTGACGTGTCGACAGCCTGTTTTCACGTCCGCTTTCCCACAATATAAACAGCATACCTGCCCAATCACGTTATAACTGTAGAATGATTGAGGGCGAGTTCTTGGTTTCTTATGTGGGTTTATTGTTAGGCAGTTTCATTAACGTCCTCCCAGCGCGGCAACAACACACAACAACAGCAGTCACGTTTCCGTCTACCGTAAAGCAGTTCATCTGCCGTAAACAGCAATGTTGTGACACTCTTAAACAGGACAATACTGCCATCTACTGTACATGCATATGTGACAATAACATCTAGGGCTTTAAGAGAGTGCAGTGCACAACTGCGCACCCACCAAGGAGACGAAGCAGAATGCATCATCAGAGAGGGTGTTCAGCATGGTTAGAAAAATAGTGACAGAGAATAGAACAAGAATGGACAATTCAACCCTTAACTCAACAATGAGTAGATGAGTGTTATGTGTGTGTATATGTGTAAATAAATGAACACTGAAATTCGAGTATTTCTCTTTTATATATATATATTTATTTATTTATTTTATTATATATATATATATATATATATATATATATATATATATATATATATATAATAAAATAAATATATATATATAAATATATATATATATTTATTTTATTATATATATATATATATATATATATATAATAAAATAAATATATGTATATATATATATATATATATATACATATATATAGCTAGAATTCACTGAAAGTCAAGTATTATATATATATGAAATACTTGTCTTAGTGAATTCCAGCTGTAAATATACTCCTCCCCTCTTAACCACGCCCCGCCCCCACATGCTCCCCCACCTCCCGAAATCGGAGGTCTCAAGGTTGGCAAGTATGCTGATTACATGCACAAAAGTTGACACAAACAGGTTTGAATGGCTAATCAAGGTTCCAATCCTCACCTGTGACATGTTTGTTTGTAATGAATGTGTGTGTATAAAAGGTCAGTGAGTTTCTGGGCTTCTGACAGACCATTGCATCTTTCATCCAGTGCTGCACAGATGTTTCTGGATTCTGAGTCATAGGGAAGGCAAAATAATTGTCAAAGGAGCTGCGAGAAAACAGGTAATTGAACTGCATAAAACAGGAAAGGGGTATAAAAAGCTATCCAAGGAATTGAGAATGCCAATCAGCAGTGTTTAAACGCTGATTAAGAAGTGGAAAATGAGGGATTCAGGTAGACCAGCAAAGATTTCAGCCACAACTGCCAGGAAAATTGTTCGAGATGCAAAGAATAATCCACAAATAATTTCAGCTGAAATACAGGACTCTCTGAAAAATTGTGGTGTGGCTGTTTCAAGATGCACAATAAGGAGGCACTTGAAGAAAAATGGGCTGCATGGTCGAGTCGCCAGAAGAAAGCCATTTCTGCGCAAATGTCACAAAGTATCCCCTCTTACATTACGCCAAACAGCACAGAGACAAGCCTCAAAACTTCTGGAGCATGGGTGTCAAACTCGGGCCCGCGGGCCAATTTTGGCCCGCCGTGTAATTTCACTTGGCCCTTGAGGGGATATCAAATTAACACTGGAGCTGGCCCGCCGATTATATACAGCGGCGGTGCCGCGGTAACGCCTCATTCACTGCTAATTCCATACCTGCCAACTACTCCGGTTTTCCCGTAATTCGTACGGTTTTCATCAACCTATTCCGGGTTACGGTTGCAGTGATAAAAAATACGGTTTTTCATTAATTAAAAAAAAAAAAAAGGGTGAAAACTACGCGAATTGCACCTTGTGCAGACAAGATTTTTCGATCGGACACGGAGGAATTAGCGATGTAAAAGACCACGTTGGGACAAAAAAACACAAGTCTAATGCCGTTGCTAGCGATACAAGTGGAAAACTTTCAACGTTTTTTGTCGCCCAAACAGATTCTTTGGATGTGATAAATGCCGAAGTTTTATTTACGGAGGCAATAATTGAGCATGGACTTCCAATCGCACTGGCTGATCACATGGGACAGTTAAATGTTTGTAATGCAACCTTTAAAAATCATTACGCGGTGATCGCGGTCCCAAAAATAAACTTTTCTTGCATGATAATGTCCAGAAAAACTCGCTTTATATTACTATAGAGTCCTTTTAACGAATGAGTTTGATGGTTTATCACAAACCTTAAATGAAAGAAGTCCTTTGTTCTACTGCACCATGCATGCACTTTGGCCTTGCTTCGTGTTTGGTGCGCAATCTTGTCGGCTGTATTTCACAGCACGTCTTTGACAACTTGAAGTGGCATAAAACATTTAAAACAAGTCCAAGTTGAAGAAATCTTGTTAAATGTTGACAGCATAACTACCAAAATACAGAAGTATGTCCTTAATATTTTTGCAGTGCTATTTCTGTTGAAAAGTTCAAATGATTACATTAGAGATGTGATGTGCCACTTTTCAAGTGTCTGATGGCTTAAATTAATTTTCATAAATTTTTCATATTTTGAGTTCTTTTGAAAGGCTTACAAAAAAACTACATTTGAATTGTAATTCCATGCTATTGACAGGACTATTAATTTTAATGAAGTTAGCTTACCAAAAATATCGATGTAATCATAGTGGTATCGACTAGATACGCTCCTGTACTTGGTATCATTACAGTGGATGTCAGGTGTAGATCCACACATGGTGTTTGTTTACATTGTGATGCCAGTGAGCTATTGTATCTTCCTAGTGTGTAATGAAGCATGTTTAGATATAGGGGACTGGTATTTTTTAGAGGTGGTATAGTACTGAATATGATTCATTAGTATCGCGGTACTTTACTAGTACCGGTATATACCGTACAACCCTAGTCTGAAGCAATACTCGTTACATTAAAGGTCCTATACTGTGCAATTTTTAAACAGTTCGATACCAAGTAGTTACAGGATCATACATTGGTCATATTCAAAGTCCTCATGTGTCCAGGGATGTATTTTCTGAGTTTATAAACATTATATACATTTAAAAAAAAAAGGTTTTTGTGATGCTAAAAAATATCGATGTAATCATAGTAGTATGGACGAGATACGCTATTGTACTTGGTATCATTACAGTGGATGTCAGGTGTAGATCCACCCATTGCATTTGTTTACATTGTGATGCCAGTGAGCTATTGTATCCTCCTACGGTGTGTAGTGAAGCATGTTTAGATGTAGGGCACTGGTACTTTTTAGAGGTGGTATAGTACCGAATGTGATTCATTTGTATCGCGGTACTTTACGAGTACCGGTATATACCGTACAACCCTAGTCTGAAGCAATACTCATTACCTTAAAGGTCCTATATGTCATGTCTGTATTATCATGTTTTGTTTTAAGTCATGTTTTGTTTAGTTTCTGTCTTTTCACTCCCTTGTCTGGTCACCATAGCAACCATTAGTTTTCACCTGTCACGTCACGCACTTGTTTCACGTTTTGAGTCACGCACCTGCTTTCACTAATCATGTCCATAGTATTTAAGTTCATTCATTTTCTGTTGTTCGTCCTGACGACCTCACAACACATTTATGCTCTGTTCATGCCTGATACTTCTTTTCATGTCAATTCCTCAAGCCAAGTAAAAGTTTTTGTTCCATATTTATAGTCTTTTTGGTTTCATAGTTTGTTCTCCGCCATTGTGTGTGTTTTTTGTTTGTACTTTTTGCTATAGTCTTTTGGTTTTATAGTTTATTCTCCGCCACTGTGCGCGCTTTCATTTATTCTTTTTTTTGATAATAATAAATCATGTACCTTCATTCCCGTCTCGCACGAGCCAACTTTCCGTTGCATCCTGGAAAAGCACACACCCCGGACCAAGTCTTGACACTATACTGTGCAATTTTTAAACAGTTCGATACCAAGTAGTTACAGGATCATACATTGGTCATATTCAAAGTCCTCATGTGTCCAGGGATGTATTTTCTGAGTTTATAAACATTATATATATTTAAAAAAAAAAAGTTTTTGTGATGCTAAAAAATATCGATGTAATCATAGTAGTATGGACGAGATACGCTATTGTACTTGGTATCATTACAGTGGATATCAGGTGTAGATCCACCCATGGCGTTTGTTTACATTGTGATGCCAGTGAGCTATTGTATCCTCCTACGGTGTGTAGTGAAGCATGTTTAGATATAGGGCACTGGTACTTTTTAGAGGTGGTATAGTACCGAATATGATTCATTAGTATCGCGGTACTTTACTAGTACTGGTATATACCGCACAACCCTAGTCTGAAGCAATACTCGTTGCCTTAAAGGTCCTATACTGTGCAATTTTTAAACAGTCCGATACCAAGTAGTTACAGGATCATACATTGGTCATATTCAAAGTCCTCATGTGTCCAGGGACGTATTTTCTGAGTTTATAAACATAATATAAATAAATGAAAATAAAAATAAAGATTTTGTGATGCTAAATAATATCGATGTAATCATGGTGGTATCGACTAGATACGCTCCTGTACTTGGTATCATTACAGTGGATGTCAGGTGTAGATCCACACATGGTGTTTGTTTACATTGTGATGCCAGTGAGCTATTATATCCTCCTAGTGTGTAATGAAGCATGTTTAGATATAGGGGACTGGTATTTTTTTAGAGGTGGTATAGTACCGAATATGATTCATTAGTATCGCGGTACTTTACTAGTACCGGTATATACCGTACAACCCTAGTCTGAAGCAATACTCGTTACCTTAAAGGTCCTATACTGTGCAATTTTTAAACAGTTCGATACCAAGTAGTTACAGGATCATACATTGGTCATATTCAAAGTCCTAATGTGTCCAGGGACGTATTTTCTGACTTTATAAACATAATATAAATTTAAAAAAAGATTTTGTGACGCAAAAAAATATCGATGTAATCATAGTAGTATGGACAAGATACGCTATTGTACTTGGTATCATTACAGTGGATATCAGGTGTAGATCCACCCATTGCGTTTGTTTACATTGTGATGCCAGTGAGCTATTATATCCTCCTAGTGTGTAATGAAGCATGTTTAGATATAGGGGACTGGTATTTTTTAGAGGTGGTATAGTACCGAATATGATTCATTAGTATCGCGGTACTTTACTAGTACCGGTATATACCGTACAACCCTAGTCTGAAGCAATACTCATTACCTTAAAGGTCCTATATGTCATGTCTGTATTATCATGTTTTGTTTTAAGTCATGTTTTGTTTAGTTTCTGTCTTTTCACTCCCTTGTCTGGTCACCATAGCAACCATTAGTTTTCACCTGTCACGTCACGCACCTGTTTCACGTTTTGAGTCACGCACCTGCTTTCACTAATCATGTCCATAGTATTTAAGTTCATTCATTTTCTGTTGTTCGTCCTGACGACCTCACAACACATTTATGCTCTGTTCATGCCTGATACTTCTTTTCATGTCAATTCCTCAAGCCAAGTAAGTTTTTGTTCCATATTTATAGTCTTTTTGGTTTCATAGTTTGTTCTCCGCCATTGTGCGTGTTTTTTGTTTGTACTTTTTGCTATAGTCTTTTGGTTTTATAGTTTATTCTCCGCCACTGTGCGCGCTTTCATTTATTCTTTTTTTTGATAATAATAAATCATGTACCTTCATTCCCGTCTCGCACGAGCCAACTTTCCGTTGCATCCTGGAAAAGCACACACCCCGGACCAAGTCTTGACACTATACTGTGCAATTTTTAAACAGTTCGATACCAAGTAGTTACAGGATCATACATTGGTCATATTCAAAGTCCTCATGTGTCCAGGGATGTATTTTCTGAGTTTATAAACATTATATATATTTAAAAAAAAAAAGTTTTTGTGATGCTAAAAAATATCGATGTAATCATAGTAGTATGGACGAGATACGCTATTGTACTTGGTATCATTACAGTGGATATCAGGTGTAGATCCACCCATGGCGTTTGTTTACATTGTGATGCCAGTGAGCTATTGTATCCTCCTACGGTGTGTAGTGAAGCATGTTTAGATATAGGGCACTGGTACTTTTTAGAGGTGGTATAGTACCGAATATGATTCATTAGTATCGCGGTACTTTACTAGTACTGGTATATACCGTACAACCCTAGTCTGAAGCAATACTCGTTACCTTAAAGGTCCTATACTGTGCAATTTTTAAACAGTCCGATACCAAGTAGTTACAGGATCATACATTGGTCATATTCAAAGTCCTCATGTGTCCAGGGACGTATTTTCTGAGTTTATAAACATAATATCAATAAATGAAAATAAAAATAAAGATTTTGTGATGCTAAAAAATATCGATGTAATCATGGTGGTATCGACTAGATACGCTCCTGTACTTGGTATCATTACAGTGGATGTCAGGTGTAGATCCACACATGGTGTTTGTTTACATTGTGATGCCAGTGAGCTATTATATCCTCCTAGTGTGTAATGAAGCATGTTTAGATATAGGGGACTGGTATTTTTTAGAGGTGGTATAGTACCGAATATGATTCATTAGTATCGCGGTACTTTACTAGTACCGGTATATACCGTACAACCCTAGTCTGAAGCAATACTCGTTACCTTAAAGGTCCTATACTGTGCAATTTTTAAACAGTTCGATACCAAGTAGTTACAGGATCATACATTGGTCATATTCAAAGTCCTAATGTGTCCAGGGACGTATTTTCTGACTTTATAAACATAATATAAATTTTAAAAAAGATTTTGTGACGCAAAAAAATATCGATGTAATCATAGTAGTATGGACGAGATACGCTATTGTACTTGGTATCATTACAGTGGATATCAGTTGTAGATCCACCCATTGCGTTTGTTTACATTGTGATGCCAGTGAGCTATTATATCCTCCTAGTGTGTAATGAAGCATGTTTAGATATAGGGGACTGGTATTTTTTAGAGGTGGTATAGTACCGAATATGATTCATTAGTATCGCGGTACTTTACTAGTACCGGTATATACCGTACAACCCTAGTCTGAAGCAATACTCGTTACCTTAAAGGTCCTATATGTCATGTCTGTATTATCATGTTTTGTTTTAAGTCATGTTTTGTTTAGTTTCTGTCTTTTCACTCCCTTGTCTGGTCACCATAGCAACCATTAGTTTTCACCTGTCACGTCACGCACCTGTTTCACGTTTTGAGTCACGCACCTGCTTTCACTAATCATGTCCATAGTATTTAAGTTCATTCATTTTCTGTTGTTCGTCCTGACGACCTCACAACACATTTATGCTCTGTTCATGCCTGATACTTCTTTTCATGTCAATTCCTCAAGCCAAGTAAGTTTTTGTTCCATATTTATAGTCTTTTTGGTTTCATAGTTTGTTCTCCGCCATTGTGCGTGTTTTTTGTTTGTACTTTTTGCTATAGTCTTTTGGTTTTATAGTTTATTCTCCGCCACTGTGCGCGCTTTCATTTATTCTTTTTTTTGATAATAATAAATCATGTACCTTCATTCCCGTCTCGCACGAGCCAACTTTCCGTTGCATCCTGGAAAAGCACACACCCCGGACCAAGTCTTGACACTATACTGTGCAATTTTTAAACAGTTCGATACCAAGTAGTTACAGGATCATACATTGGTCATATTCAAAGTCCTCATGTGTCCAGGGATGTATTTTCTGAGTTTATAAACATTATATACATTTAAAAAAAAAAAAGTTTTTGTGATGCTAAAAAATATCGATGTAATCATAGTAGTATGGATGAGATACGCTATTGTACTTGGTATCATTACAGTGGATATCAGGTGTAGATCCACCCATGGCGTTTGTTTACATTGTGATGCCAGTGAGCTATTGTATCCTCCTACGGTGTGTAGTGAAGCATGTTTAGATATAGGGCACTGGTACTTTTTAGAGGTGGTATAGTACCGAATATGATTCATTAGTATCGCGGTACTTTACTAGTACTGGTATATACCGTACAACCCTAGTCTGAAGCAATACTCGTTACCTTAAAGGTCCTATACTGTGCAATTTTTAAACAGTCCGATACCAAGTAGTTACAGGATCATACATTGGTCATATTCAAAGTCCTCATGTGTCCAGGGACGTATTTTCTGAGTTTATAAACATAATATCAATAAATGAAAATAAAAATAAAGATTTTGTGATGCTAAAAAATATCGATGTAATCATGGTGGTATCGACTAGATACGCTCCTGTACTTGGTATCATTACAGTGGATGTCAGGTGTAGATCCACACATGGTGTTTGTTTACATTGTGATGCCAGTGAGCTATTATATCCTCCTAGTGTGTAATGAAGCATGTTTAGATATAGGGGACTGGTATTTTTTAGAGGTGGTATAGTACCGAATATGATTCATTAGTATCGCGGTACTTTACTAGTACCGGTATATACCGTACAACCCTAGTCTGAAGCAATACTCGTTACCTTAAAGGTCCTATACTGTGCAATTTTTAAACAGTTCGATACCAAGTAGTTACAGGATCATACATTGGTCATATTCAAAGTCCTAATGTGTCCAGGGACGTATTTTCTGACTTTATAAACATAATATAAATTTAAAAAAAGATTTTGTGACGCAAAAAAATATCGATGTAATCATAGTAGTATGGACGAGATACGCTATTGTACTTGGTATCATTACAGTGGATATCAGTTGTAGATCCACCCATTGCGTTTGTTTACATTGTGATGCCAGTGAGCTATTATATCCTCCTAGTGTGTAATGAAGCATGTTTAGATATAGGGGACTGGTATTTTTTAGAGGTGGTATAGTACCGAATATGATTCATTAGTATCGCGGTACTTTACTAGTACCGGTATATACCGTACAACCCTAGTCTGAAGCAATACTCGTTACCTTAAAGGTCCTATATGTCATGTCTGTATTATCATGTTTTGTTTTAAGTCATGTTTTGTTTAGTTTCTGTCTTTTCACTCCCTTGTCTGGTCACCATAGCAACCATTAGTTTTCACCTGTCACGTCACGCACCTGTTTCACGTTTTGAGTCACGCACCTGCTTTCACTAATCATGTCCATAGTATTTAAGTTCATTCATTTTCTGTTGTTCGTCCTGACGACCTCACAACACATTTATGCTCTGTTCATGCCTGATACTTCTTTTCATGTCAATTCCTCAAGCCAAGTAAGTTTTTGTTCCATATTTATAGTCTTTTTGGTTTCATAATTTGTTCTCCGCCATTGTGCGTGTTTTTTGTTTGTACTTTTTGCTATAGTCTTTTGGTTTTATAGTTTATTCTCCGCCACTGTGCGCGCTTTCATTTATTCTTTTTTTTGATAATAATAAATCATGTACCTTCATTCCCGTCTCGCACGAGCCAACTTTCCGTTGCATCCTGGAAAAGCACACACCCCGGACCAAGTCTTGACACTATACTGTGCAATTTTTAAACAGTTCGATACCAAGTAGTTACAGGATCATACATTGGTCATATTCAAAGTCCTCATGTGTCCAGGGATGTATTTTCTGAGTTTATAAACATTATATATATTTTAAAAAAAAAGTTTTTGTGATGCTAAAAAATATCGATGTAATCATAGTAGTATGGACGAGATACGCTATTGTACTTGGTATCATTACAGTGGATATCAGGTGTAGATCCACCCATGGCGTTTGTTTACATTGTGATGCCAGTGAGCTATTGTATCCTCCTACGGTGTGTAGTGAAGCATGTTTAGATGTAGGGCACTGGTACTTTTTAGAGGTGGTATAGTACCGAATATGATTCATTAGTATCGCGGTACTTTACTAGTACCGGTATATACCGTTCAACCCTAGTCTGAAGCAATACTCGTTACATTAAAGGTCCTATATTGTGCAATTTAACAGTCCGATACCAAGTAGTTACAGGATCATACATTGGTCATATTCAAAGTCCTCATGTGTCCAGGGATGTATTTTCTGACTTTATAAACATTATATGAGTTTAAAAAAAAAAGGACAAAAGATTTGTGACGGTAAAAAATATAGATGTAATCATAGTATCGCCGAGATACACTATTGTACTTGGTATCATTACAGTGGATGTCAGGTGTAGATCCACCCAAGGCATATGTTTACCTATAATATACGGCATCAATTGTGTGTGTAATCCAGCTAACTAGTAGCATGTGAAGTTGCTGATGTTGCAGAGTGAAGTGTAGCAGAGGTCAATGCACCTTCTATCTCCAGCCATGCAGGCGGGACGCTGTTGTTTTCCAAAGGAAAGATCAGAGGCTAACTGCTGGCCTTTGGTTGTGATTACAGCCGTGCACATACAATAATAATTGTGCTGTGGTATACACACCCACTGTCGCCTTGACTCTTTGCATTTACACACCAGCTGCTCACTTTGTGTCGTCCAATTACCTCGTTATAAACAAACTATTTCCCTTAAAGGGGAACTGCACTTGTTTGGGAATTTTGCCTATCGTTCACAATCATTATGAGAGACATGAACACACATCTTTTTTTCTTTTTTTTTAGGATTTTAAAGATGTTAAAATAAAAAAAACTCTTGGAAGATGTCACTGTTGTAATCTTCAAAAGTCCCCTAAAACAACTTCAAAACCCTCCATTAATTTTTTATATACACACTGCAAGTATATATATAATGTAGTAACAGACACCTTCATAACAATATGTAATATGTACAATATACACACTGCAAGTATATATATAATGTAGTAACAGACATCTTCATAACAATATGTAATATGTACAATACACGTACTGCAAGTATATATATAATGTAGTAACAGACACCTTCATAACAATATGTAATATGTACAATATACACACTGCCAGTATATATATAATGTAGTAACAGACACCTTCATAACAATATGTAATATATACAATATACACAATGCAAGTATATATATAATGTAGTAACAGACACCTTCATAACAATATGTAATATGTACAATGTACACATTGCAAGCATATATATAATGTAGTAACATACACCTTCATAACAATATGTAATATGTACAATATACACACTGCAAGTATATATATAATGTAGTAACAGACACCTTCATAACAATATGTAATATGTACAATATACGCACTGCAAGTGTATATATAATGTAGTAACAGACACCTTCATAACAATATGTAATATGTACAATATACACACTGCAAGTATATATATAATGTAGTAACAGACACCTTCATAACAATATGTAATATGTACAATATACACAATGCAAGTATATATATAATGTAGTAACAGACACCTTCATAACAATATGTAATATGTACAATATACACACTGCAAGTATATATATAATTTAGTAACAGACACCTTCATAACAATATGTAATATGTACAATATACACACTGCAAGTATATATATATAATGTAGTAACTGACACCTTCATAACAATATGTAATATGTACAATATACACACTGCAAGTATATATATAATGTAGTAACAGACACCTTCATAACAATATGTAATATGTACAATATACACACTGCAAGTATATATATAATGTAGTAACAGACACCTTCATAACAATATGTAATATGTACAATATACACACTGCAAGTATATATATAATGTAGTAACAGACACCTTCATAACAATATGTAATATGTACAATATACACACTGCCAGTATATATATAATGTAGTAACAGACACCTTCATAACAATATGTAATATGTACAATATACACAATGCAAGTATATATATAATGTAGTAACAGACACCTTCATAACAATATGTAATATGTACAATGTACACATTGCAAGCATATATATAATGTAGTAACATACACCTTCATAACAATATGTAATATGTACAATATACACACTGCAAGTATATATATAATGTAGTAACAGACACCTTCATAACAATATGTAATATGTACAATATACGCACTGCAAGTGTATACATAATGTAGTAACAGACACCTTCATAACAATATGTAATATGTACAATATACACACTGCAAGTATATATATAATGTAGTAACAGACACCTTCATAACAATATGTAATATGTACAATATACACAATGCAAGTATATATATATAATGTAGTAACAGACACCTTCATAACAATATGTACAATATACACACTGCAAGTATATATATAATGTAGTAACAGACACCTTCATAACAATATGTAATATGTACAATATACACACTGCAAGTATATATATAATGTAGTAACAGACACCTTCATAACAATATGTAATATGTACAATATACACACTGCAAGTATATATATATAATGTAGTAACTGACACCTTCATAACAATATGTAATATGTACAATGTACACATTGCAAGTATATATATAATGTAGTAACATACACCTTCATAACAATATGTAATATGTACAATATACACAATGCAAGTATATATATAATGTAGTAACAGACACCTTCATAACAATATGTAATATGTACAATATACACACTGCAAGTATATATATAATGTAGTAACAGACACCTTCATAACAATATGTAATATGTACAATATTTACCGTATTTCCACACATTTATTCCTCGTTTCCATACCAGCGCACGTCTGACTTCTGGCAACAAATATGTTCCTACTTACTGAATGAAACACGAGTGTGTTTTCTAATCATGGCAGACTTGGTAACAGACAACAAAAACAAAAATAATTGGACAAAAAACGATTCGCAATCTTATCTTTTTGAAGCTGAATATACTGAGGATGAACTGCTGCTTATAGAAGCGAGCACAAAGGAAGAGTTAGACGTTGGAGCTGACGGAAGCCGGAAGAGTGAAAGTGGTTTTGACGTTATAAATATGGAACTTGGAGCCATGCTTTTTTTGACATAAATGGAGTGCTTACCCAAAATCAACAGGAAACGTCCCCGGCCAGCTAGACCAGACAAACCATTGAGTGAGTCACTTTAATATTGATAATGATATTGAAGTGACGTCATGCGTGTTATTACAACTACAGTACATACACTGTCTGGCTAGCTGTGTACAAACAAAACATGAAATAATACTTTACAGATACTGTAATATGATTGTTCATGTTTGTCACTCAGTACAGATTGGTGTTCTATTACAGTGTTGTGTGTTACAACCGCAAACGTGTTTCATATTGTTGTAGAAGCTAGCTTATCTCTTGCCGTAGTTAGCTTTTACGGCCAATACCGTAGCACGCCGATGTGTTAGTACGCTAGAAAAAGAGTTCCTCAGTGTTCACTCTTACGATAATAATGTTGCTACAGTTTGGTTATTATACAGGTTACACAACGTAAATGAAGTATTGTTGATGCTTTTTGAATGCATTTTAAAGTGATTTAGAGGTAGAATTGATTGCTAACATTAGCTGCGTTGCTAGCTACCAAGAACGAGACGATTTTTATATTTTAGAAAGCGGAGAAAATAAACAAAAAAACGTGTGTCTCATAATTAGAGATGTCCAATAATATCGGACTGCCGATATCATCGGCCGATAAATGCTTTAAAATGTATCTGTTTCAAAAAGTAAAATGTGTGACTTTTTAAAACGCCGCTGTGTAAGCGGACGTAGGGAGAAGTACCTTAAAGGTACTGCCTTTGCGTGCCGGCCCAGTCACATAATATCTACGGCATTTCACACACACAAGTGAATGCAAGGCATACTTGGTCAACAGCCATACAGGTCACACTAAAGGTGGCCGTATAAACAACTTTAACACTGTTACAAATATGCGCCACACTGTGAACCCACACCAAACAAGAATGACAAACACCTTTCGGGAGAACATCTGCACCGTAACACAACATAAACACAACAGAACAAATACCCAGAACCCCTTGCAGCACTAACTCTTCCGGGACGCTACAATATACACCCCCCCGCTACCCCCCCCCCCCCCCCCCCCCCCCCACACACACCTCAACCCCGCCCACCTCAACCTCCTCATGCTCTCTCAGGGAGAGCATGTCCCAATTTCCAAGCTGCTGTTTTGAGGCATGTTAAAAAAAATAATGCACTTTGTGACTTCAATAATAAATATGGCAGTGCCATGTTGGCATTTTTTTCCATAACTTGAGTTGATTTATTTTGGAAAACCTTGTTACATTGTTTAATGCATCCAGCGGGGCATCACAACAAAATTTGGCATAATAATGTGTTGATTCCACAACTGTATATATTGGTATCGGTTGATATCGGAATCGGTAATTAAGAGTTGGACAATATCGGAATATCGGACATCTCTAGTTTTTATTTAAGGTGACCAAATTTTCTACCAAATCTACGGCTTTTCACACACACAACTGAATGCAATGCATACTTGGTCAACAGCCATACAGGTCACACTGAGGGTGACCGTTTAAACAACTTTAACACTGTTGCAAATATGCGCCACACTGTGAACCCACACCAAACAAGAATGACAAACACATTTCGGGAGAACATCCGCACCGTAACACAACAGAACAAATACCCAGAACCCCTTGCAGCACTAACTCTTAAGGGACGCTACAATATACACCCCCCGCCCACCTCAACCTCCTCATGCTCTCTCAGGGAGAGCATGTCCCAAATTGCAAGCTGCTGTTTTGAGGCATGTAAAATAATAATAATAATAATAAATATGGCAGTGCCATGTTGGCATTTTTTTCCATAACTTGAGTAGATTTATTTTGGAAAACCTTGTTACATTGTTTAATGCATCCAGCGGGGCATCACAACAAAATGAGACATAATAATGTGTTCATTCCACCACTGTATATATCGGTATCGGTTGATATCGGAATCGGTAATTAAGAGTTGGACAATATCGGAATATCGGCCAAAAAGCCATTATCGGACATCTCTACTCATAATGATTGTGAACAATAGGCAAAAAAAAAGTGCATTCCCCTTTATTGATAGGTGGCTTTTTTATTCATGTTAAACCATACTTGCCAACCTTGAGACCTCCGATTTCGGGAGGTGGGGGGTGGGGGGCGTGGTCGGGGGTGGGGCGGGGGGCGTGGTTAAGATATATATATATATATATATATATATATATATATATATATATATATATATATATATATATATATATAAGAAATACTTGACTTTCAGTGAATTCTAGCTATATATATATATATATATATATATATATATTTTATTACATATATATATATATATATATATATATATATGTATACATATATATATATATATATATATATATATATATATACATAAATAAATAAAATAAATACTTGAATTTTAGTGTTCAATTATTTACACATTTACACACACATAACACTCATCTACTCATTGTTGAGTTAAGAGTTGAATTGGCCATCCTTGTTCTATTCTCTGTCACTATTTCAGAACACACACATTATACAAATATACATTATAAAATCAATAAGAAAACGGGAGCTCTAATTTGGGAGTCTGAATTAAGATCAGAAGTTCCTATATAAACATTGCGCACTCACGTCGCCTTTTTGTATTGATTACTGCAGCTGTGCACTGGATTCATTCACAAATACAAACTACAACTCACAAACACTTTAGAGTTAGGCTCCACCATCAGAATGTGTACTTAAACTTATAAAGATCACATGGATATTATTCAGTGAGTTGATTCACCAAAACTAACCTGTTATACAGGAGGAAAAAGCACACAGGACGTTTCAATTGTTCACAGACTGGTCGCTCTCATCAGAATGACAAGACACTTCCGGTCTGCAGGTGATAGCATTCAATTGGGAAGAAACGCCCTACTGCCCCCTACTGACCAATGTGAATACTGATAAATGTGTAATGACAGCTCCAAAAACGAATTCAAACCACAAAATAAAATAAATAAATCAACACAAAAATGTGACACATTATGGGTGGGTGACATATGCATGTACAGTAGATGGCAGTATTGTCCTGTTTAAAAGTGTCACAACATTGCTGTTTACGGCAGACGAACTGCTTTACGGTAGACGAAAACTTGACTGCTGTTGTTGTGTGTTGTTACCGCGCTGGGAGGACGTTAATGAAACTGCCTAACAATAAACACACATAAGAAACCAAGAACTCGCCCTCGATCATTAGCTGTTTATATTGTGGGAAAGCGGACGTGTGAACAGGCTGTCAACACGTCACTCAGGTCCGCATGGAGCTGGAGGGGGCGTGGCCTCCAGCTCGGCCTGAATTTCGGGAGATTTTCGGGAGAAAATTTGTCCCGGAAGGTTTTCGGGAGAGGCGCTGAATTTCGGGAGTCTCCCGGAAAATCCGGGAGGGTTGGCAAGTATGTGTTAAACTGCTTAAGTACAGATGTTTTAGGAACTGTGCACAATTGTGCGTCTTATTCACTCGCACGTATCAGCCCAGATCTCACTTGACTTTCTGGCTAGAAAGGTCGCTAAGGTGGCGGTCAAAT
Organism: Nerophis lumbriciformis; assembly: GCF_033978685.3. NCBI lineage: Eukaryota > Metazoa > Chordata > Actinopteri > Syngnathiformes > Syngnathidae > Nerophis > Nerophis lumbriciformis. The sequence continues at coordinate 67,907,612 of NC_084550.2, forward strand.
GTTACAACAGCTCACATCCTTTCAAACTCTTCAACACCCTCCGCCTGAACAATGGCCGCACGTCTACAAAGTCTGATTGTCATTTGAACATGTGTTTCTGTACCTCCACCACAGCATTGGGCTTTTTCTTGTTTTATTAACAAGGTGGGATTAGGCAGTCGTAGGGAAAAGGGCACAAACATGGAGCGCTGTGGCAAATGATCTCTTGCCGGCTGTTCTGGTGAATAATTCCTGTTTGGATCAGCAATATGTCAGCCATGGTGCCGCTTCAAAGAGATGAATAAGTAACGGGCCTGCAACACCACACCACGGGAGTCTGGGAGCGGGAAATGATCCGCACGTTAGGCGACCCTGGCCTGGTTTTTAGGCAACATTAAGGTGTGGCCTCTCATTAAGGCAGACCTCGTTTGTTTTAGCCAAAACATCTTTAAATGTGTCACACGTGGTTGAAAAATAATAAAAAATATCTATAGAGTAGTCTCAGGGTATTCAATCATCACAACTGCTTTGTCTTGGAAGACATTTTGCCTCTCATCCAAGTAGACTTCTTTTGTTCATGATCATAGACTTGGATTGGTCAGATCTAGTCTGAGACTTAGATTGGTCACATCTAGTCTGAGACTTGGATTGGTCAGATCTAGTCTGAGACTTAGATTGGTCACCGCTAGTCTAGCGGCTGGTGCCAATACCTCAGTAGGCTTTATTGGTTCATGCTCATAGATTTAGATTGGTCAGATCTAGTCTGAGACTTAGATTGGTCAGATCTAGTCCGAGACTTAGATTGGTCAAATCTAGTCTGAGACTTAGATTGGTATGATCTAGTCTGAGACTTAGATTGGTCAGATCTAGTCTGAGACTTAGATTGGTATGATCTAGTCTGAGACTTTGATTGGTCAGATCTAGTCCGAGACTTGGATTGGTCACATCTAGTCTGAGACTTGGATTGGTCAGATGTAGTCATAGACTTAGATTGGTCAGATCTAGTCTGAGACTTAGATTGGTCAGATCTAGTCTGAGACTTAGATTGGTCACATCTAGTCTGAGACTTAGATTGGTCAGATCTAGTCTGAGACTTAGATTGGTCACAGCTAGTCTAGCGGCTGGTGCTAATACCTCAGTAGGCTTTATTGGTTCATGCTCATAGATTTAGATTGGTCAGATCTAGTCTGAGACTTAGATTGGTCAGATCTAGTCCGAGACTTAGATTGGTCAAATCTAGTCTGAGACTTAGATTGGTCAGATCTAGTCTGAGACTTAGATTGGTATGATCTAGTCTGAGACTAAGATTGGTCAGATCTAGTCTGACACTTAGATTGGTCAGATCTAGTCTGAGACTTAGATTGGTATGATCTAGTCTGAGACTTTGATTGGTCAGATCTAGTCCGAGACTTAGATTGGTCAAATCTAGTCTGAGACTTAGATTGGTCAGATCTAGTCTGAGACTTAGATTGGTATGATCTAGTCTGAGACTAAGATTGGTCAGATCTAGTCTGACACTTAGATTGGTCAGATCTAGTCTGAGACTTAGATTGGTATGATCTAGTCTGAGACTTTGATTGGTCAGATCTAGTCCGAGACTTGGATTGGTCACATCTAGTCTGAGACTTGGATTGGTCAGATGTAGTCATAGACTTAGATTGGTCAGATCTAGTCTGAGACTTAGATTGGTCAGATCTAGTCTGAGACTTAGATTGGTCACATCTAGTCTGAGACTTAGATTGGTCAGATCTAGTCTGAGACTTAGATTGGTCACAGCTAGTCTAGCGGCTGGTGCTAATACCTCAGTAGGCTTTATTGGTTCATGCTCATAGATTTAGATTGGTCAGATCTAGTCTGAGACTTAGATTGGTCAGATCTAGTCCGAGACTTAGATTGGTCAAATCTAGTCTGAGACTTAGATTGGTCAGATCTAGTCTGAGACTTAGATTGGTATGATCTAGTCTGAGACTAAGATTGGTCAGATCTAGTCTGACACTTAGATTGGTCAGATCTAGTCTGAGACTTAGATTGGTATGATCTAGTCTGAGACTTTGATTGGTCAGATCTAGTCCGAGACTTAGATTGGTCAAATCTAGTCTGAGACTTAGATTGGTCAGATCTAGTCTGAGACTTAGATTGGTATGATCTAGTCTGAGACTAAGATTGGTCAGATCTAGTCTGACACTTAGATTGGTCAGATCTAGTCTGAGACTTAGATTGGTATGATCTAGTCTGAGACTTTGATTGGTCAGATCTAGTCCGAGACTTGGATTGGTCACATCTAGTCTGAGACTTGGATTGGTCAGATGTAGTCATAGACTTAGATTGGTCAGATCTAGTCTGAGACTTAGATTGGTCAAATCTAGTTTGAGACTAAGATTGGTCAGATCTAATCTGAGACTAAGATTGGTCAGATCTAGTCTGAGACTTAGATTGGTCACATCTAGTCTGAGACATGGATTGGTCAGATCTAGTCTGAGACTTACATTGGTCACATCTAGTCTAGCGGCTGGTGCCAATACCTCAGTAGGCTTTATTGGTTCATGCTCATCGATTTAGATTGGTCAGATCTAGTCTGAGACTTAGATTGGTCACATATAGTCTAGCAGCTGGTGCCAATACCTCAGGAGGTAGGCTTCATCGGTTCATACTCGTGTACTTAGATTGGTCAGATCTAGTCTGAGACTTGGATTGGTCAGATGTAGTCATAGACTTAGATTGGTCAGATTGAGTCTGAGACTTAGATGGTCAGATTTAGTCTGAGACTTAGATTGGTCAGATCTAGTCTGAGACTTAGATTGGTCACATCTAGTCTGAGACTTGGATTGGTCAGATGTAGTCATAGACTTAGATTGGTCAGATCTAGTCTGAGACTCAGATTGGTCAAATCTAGTCTGAGACTTAGATTGGTCACATATAGTCTAGCAGCTGGTGCCAATACCTCAGGAGGTAGGCTTCATCGGTTCATACTCATGTACTTAGATTGGTCAGATCTATTCTGAGACTTGGATTGGTCAGATGTAGTTATAGACTTAGATTGGTCAGATCGAGTCTGAGACTTAGATGGTCAGATTTAGTCTGAGACTTAGATTGGTCAGATCTAGTCTGAGACTTAGATTGGTCACATCTAGTCTGAGACTTGGATTGGTCAGATGTAGTCATAGACTTAGATTGGTCAGATCTAGTCTGAGACTCAGATTGGTCAAATCTAGTCTGAGACTTAGATTGGTCAGATCTAGTCTGAGACTTAGATTTGTCAAATCTAGTCTACAGGCTGGTGCCAATACCTCAGTAGGCTTCATCAATTCATGCTCATAGATTTAGATTCATCAGATATAATCTAAGATTTAGGTCAGATCTAGTCTGAGATTTACATTAGTCAATTCTAGTCTAGCGGCTGGTGCCAATACCTCAGTAGGCTTCATTGGTTCATGCTCATCGACTTAGATTGGTCAGATCTGGTCCGAGACTTAGATGGGTCAGATCTAGTCCGAGATTTAGATTGGTCACATCTAGTCTGAGACTTAGATTGGTCACATCTAGTCTGAGATTTAGATTGGTCACATCTAGTCTGAGACTTAGATTTGTCACATCTAGTCTGAGACTTAGATTGGTCACATCTAGTCTGAGATTTAGATTGGTCACATCTAGTCTGAGACTTAGATTGGTCACATCTAGTCTAGCGGCTGGTGCCAATACCTCAGTAGGCTTTATTGGTTCATGCTCATAGATTTAGATTGGTCAGAATTAGTCTGAGACTTAGATTGGTCACATCTAGTCTGAGACTTAGATTGGTCAGATCTAGTCTGAGACTTAGATTGGTCACATCTAGTCTGAGATTTAGATTGGTCACATCTAGTCTGAGACTTAGATTTGTCACATCTAGTCTGAGACTTAGATTGGTCACATCTAGTCTGAGATTTAGATTGGTCACATCTAGTCTAAGACTTAGATTTGTCACATCTAGTCTGAGACTTAGATTGGTCACATCTAGTCTGAGATTTAGATTGGTCACATCTAGTCTGAGACTTAGATTTGTCACATCTAGTCTGAGACTTAGATTGGTCACATCTAGTCTAGCGGCTGGTGCCAATACCTCAGTAGGCTTTATTGGTTCATGCTCATAGATTTAGATTGGTCAGATCTAGTCTGAGACTTAGATTTGTCACATCTAGTCTGAGACTTAAATTGGTCACATCTAGTCTAGCGGCTGGTGCCAATACCTCAGTAGGCTTTATTGGTTCATGCTCATAGATTTAGATTGGTCAGAATTAGTCTGAGACTTAGATTGGTCACATCTAGTCTAGCGGCTGGTGCCAATACCTCAGTAGGCTTTATTGGTTCATGCTCATAGATTTAGATTGGTCAGATTTAGTCTGAGACTTAGATTGGTCACATCTAGTCTAGCGGCTGGTGCCAATACCTCAGTAGGCTTTATTGGTTCATGCTCATAGATTTAGATTGGTCAGATTTAGTCTGAGATTTAGATTAGTCAATTCTAGTCTAGCGGCTGGTGCCAATACCTCAGTAGGCTTTATTGGTTCATGCTCATAGATTTAGATTGGTCAGATCTAGTCTGAGACTTAGATTGGTCACATATAGTCTAGCAGCTGGTGTCAATACCTCAGGAGGTAGGCTTCATCGGTTCATACTCATGTACTTAGATTGGTCAGATCTAGTCTGAGATTTGGATTGGTCAGTTCTAGTCTAGCGGCTGCTGCCAATACCTCAGTAGGCTTCATCAATTCATGCTCATAGATTTAGATTCATCAGATATAATCTTAAGATTTAGGTCAGATCTAGTCTGAGATTTAGATTAGTCAATTCTAGTCTAGCGGCTGGTGCCAATACCTCAGTAGGCTTCATTGGTTCATGCTCATCGACTTAGATTGGTCAGATCTGGTCCGAGACTTAGATGGGTCAGATCTAGTCCGAGACTTAGATTGGTCAGATCTAGTCTGAGACTTAGATTGGTCAGATCTAGTCTGAGACTAAGATTGGTCAGATCCAGTCTGAGACTTAGATTGGTCACATCTAGTCTGAGACTTAAATTGGTCAGTTGTCATCAATTCATGCTCATACATTTAGATTCATCAGATATAATCAAAGACTTAGGTCGGATCAAGTCTGAGATTTAGATTGGTCAATTCTAGTCTAGCGGCTGGTGCCAGTACCTCAGTAGGTAGGCTTCATCGGTTCATGCTAGATTGGTCTAGTCTGAGACTTAGATTGGTCAAATCTAATCTGAGACTTAGATTAGTATGATCTAGTCTGAGACTAAGATTGGTCAAGTCTAGTCTGAGATTTAGATTGGTCCGATTTAGTCTGAGACTTAGATTGGTCCGATTTAGTATGAGACTTAGATTGGTCAGATTTAGTCTAACGGCTGGTGCCAATACCTCAGTAAGCTTCATCAATTCATGCTCATAGATTTACATTGGTCAGATCTAGTCTGAGGCGTAGATTGGTCAGATCTAGTCTGAGGCGTAGATTGGTCAGATCTAGTCTGAGACGTAGATTGGTCAGATCTAGTCTGAGACATAGATTGGTCAGATGTAGTCATAGACTTAGATTGGTCAGATCTAGTGTGAGACGTAGATTGGTCAGATCTAGTCTGAAACGTAGATTGGTCAGATCTAGTCTGAGACTTAGATTGGTCAGATCTAGTCTGAGACATAGATTGGTCAGATCTAGTCTGAGACATAGATTGGTCATATCTAGTCTGAGACTTTGATTGGTCAGATCTAGTCTGAGACGTAGATTGGTCAGATCTAGTCTGAGACGTAGATTGGTCAGATCTAGTCTGAGATGTAGATTGGTCAGATCTAGTCTGAGACGTAGATTGGTCAGATCTAGTCTGAGACGTAGATTGGTCACATCTAGTCTGAGACTTAGATTGGTCAGATCTAGTCTGAGACTTTGATTGATCAGATCTAGTCTGAGACGTAGATTGGTCACATCTAGTCTGAGACTTAGATTGGTCAGATCTAGTCTGAGACATAGATTGGTCAGATCTAGTCTGAGACTTTGATTGGTCAGATCTAGTCTGAAACGTAGATTGGTCAGATATAGTCTGAGACGTAGATTGGTCAGATCTAGTCTGAGACGTAGATTGGTCAGATCTGGTCCGAGACTTAGATGGGTCAGATCTAGTCCGAGACTTAGATTGGTCAGATCTAGTCTGAGACTTAGATTGGTCAGATCTAGTCTGAGACTAAGATTGGTCAGATCCAGTCTGAGACTTAGATTGGTCACATCTAGTCTGAGACTTAAATTGGTCAGTTGTCATCAATTCATGCTCATACATTTAGATTCATCAGATATAATCAAAGACTTAGGTCAGATCAAGTCTGAGATTTAGATTGGTCAATTCTAGTCTAGCGGCTGGTGCCAGTACCTCAGTAGGTAGGCTTCATCGGTTCATGCTAGATTGGTCTAGTCTGAGACTTAGATTGGTCAAATCTAATCTGAGACTTAGATTAGTATGATCTAGTCTGAGACTAAGATTGGTCAAGTCTAGTCTGAGATTTAGATTGGTCCGATTTAGTCTGAGACTTAGATTGGTCCGATTTAGTATGAGACTTAGATTGGTCAGATTTAGTCTAACGGCTGGTGCCAATACCTCAGTAAGCTTCATCAATTCATGCTCATAGATTTACATTGGTCAGATCTAGTCTGAGGCGTAGATTGGTCAGATCTAGTCTGAGGCGTAGATTGGTCAGATCTAGTCTGAGACGTAGATTGGTCAGATCTAGTCTGAGACATAGATTGGTCAGATGTAGTCATAGACTTAGATTGGTCAGATCTAGTGTGAGACGTAGATTGGTCAGATCTAGTCTGAAACGTAGATTGGTCAGATCTAGTCTGAGACTTAGATTGGTCAGATCTAGTCTGAGACATAGATTGGTCAGATCTAGTCTGAGACATAGATTGGTCAGATCTAGTCTGAGACTTTGATTGGTCAGATCTAGTCTGAGACGTAGATTGGTCAGATCTAGTCTGAGACGTAGATTGGTCAGATCTAGTCTGAGATGTAGATTGGTCAGATCTAGTCTGAGACGTAGATTGGTCAGATCTAGTCTGAGACGTAGATTGGTCACATCTAGTCTGAGACTTAGATTGGTCAGATCTAGTCTGAGACTTTGATTGATCAGATCTAGTCTGAGACGTAGATTGGTCACATCTAGTCTGAGACTTAGATTGGTCAGATCTAGTCTGAGACATAGATTGGTCAGATCTAGTCTGAGACTTTGATTGGTCAGATCTAGTCTGAAACGTAGATTGGTCAGATATAGTCTGAGACGTAGATTGGTCAGATCTAGTCTGAGACGTAGATTGGTCAGATCTAGTCTGAGACGTAGATTGGTCAGATCTAGTCTGAGACGTAGATTGGTCACATCTAGTCTGAGACTTAGATTGGCCAAGTATTCGTGGCCACGTCATGCTCTGTCACTGATTAAAACATGAATGCTACGAACAAAGTACAGTATTTGTAAAAAAACAACAACAATCCCCCTATTCATAGATCAATAACTGAGAAGACTTTAAATATTTCCCACATGAATGCAGACTTGATATATATTTATTTTGAAACACACGTCTCCAGGAGACACAACACAGTCCTGTTGACTTACCTCTGAAAGGACCACAGTCTTCTCTTTCTCATGTCAAATCCCGAGGTCCCAAAGTGGCTTTGTCCGTGAGCCTTTAAAGACTTGACATTCCCAAATGTTTGTCCTGTATAAAAAGTGACTGCCTTGACGACTGAGACACAGGACATGTTGCTCAAATCTGGTCTCTTGGACGTGCTCATTAGGATCAATTCCACCATTTTTACTTCTTTTTTAGCCTTTGGAACAGGGTCCGCTTTGTTTTGGTACGGCTACCCCAGTGACGTGCAGTCACTAGGGGTGACTGCCATTATCATGGAAAGAAAAAAAATGTAAAAAGAAAAAAAAATTAATTAAATTGTTATATGTATCCAGTGATTATGCTATAGAGTTATTTTCCATTTAACTTCACCAGTTTTAGATTATTTTTATTCATAATCGCTGAATTTTCACATTTGCCGTTCAAATACTGAGAAGAGACGGTGCGGTGAACAGCAGCCAGTTGAGGCACGTCACTCAGTGCCTCAACATGGATTGCGCAATGACTCGGCTAACTGCTGGCCTGCTGTGCAGTGAGACTGTATTGCTATTTGAACTATATTATACATTTCCATAGTTTAGTTAGCTGAGGTATATAATGTACAGTGTATTTTGTCAACAACTGTATGTGTGTAACGTATTTCTTGTGCTGAGCGATCATAAATCAGCTGCAAAAGACGCACTGGCTGAGGCTCCAGTAACCCCGCCTCCTACACCCCCGCCGTAGAATTATATCAACTTAAGCCCACACATAAACTTTCCACGTGCAAGATTGAATCTATTTAAAAAAGTTATTTCATAAGAAGCCAAAAAGTGCAAAAACAATAATGTTCGTGTTGGAGGAGTTGTGAATGACTGCAGGGCCACAACATTAGGCACACCTGCAGACTGCAGGTGTATCTAATTCACAACTCCTCCAACACGAACATTATTGTTTTTGCACTTTTTGGCTTCTTATTAAATAACTTTTGTAACCTATTTTCATGGGCTTTCCTCTTTGCGATGTTAAGTTCCTGTTATGCGCTGTTATACAGTATATGCCTTGAGCTCTTATTTTGAAGGCGCTAAGAGCGGAAGTGATGTCACGTTGCGGAGGTTTTTGAAAGAAGGTAAATAAAGTGGTCCTTGTGTAAACTGGAGCCTCCGTGTTTGTTATTTTGTAGTTTCATACAGTATAGGCGACATTTATAAACCCTCGGTTACACTTTTTTAAATAGATTCAATCTTGCACGTGGAAAGTTGAAGTGAGGGCTTTAGTTGCGGCGCATGGACTTAATTTCTAAGTAAAGGTAAGACCATAATAACGTTTTTTTTATTATTAAATGTGCTTTTTTGTGTGCTGCAGTTTGTATGTGTAAAGTTAAAGTTAAGTTAAAGTACCAATGATTGTCACACACACACTAGGTGTAATGAAATTTGTCGTCTGCATTTGACCCATCCCCTTGATCACCCCCTGGGAGGTGAGGGGAGCAGTGGGCAGCAGCGGCGCCGCACCCGGGAATAATTTTTGGTGATTTAACCCCCAATTCCAAGCCTTGATGCTGAGTGCCAAGCAGGGAAGAATGCTGGTATGAGCTTTTAAACATAACCCGTTAACTGCTGCCAATCAAATGGTGAATAAGATACTCTTTAGGGTTCATATGTTTGTAAATCTGACTGTGATGAAGTCAGTGCCTCACCAGCCATCAACCTCACCGCACGTCACTGGGCTACCCAGCCCCCACAATGCATTGCGAGATCACCTGCCCTTTCGAGCCCGACTTCAAATACATTTTTTTGTTTGTAAATCTCTTCTCTGCTTGCATAAACAAAAACATTTCTCTCCATGCTGATGCCGGCAGTGAAGGTTGTCATTCATTTTAACGACCCGGAGCATTTAATTGCGGTCGAGGTTTTCCGTTCATCTCAAAAGACGTGGGATGTGGTTTGAGGTCGGGGCTCCTGAGTTCTACCAAACTCATCCACAGTCATGCGGGAACAGGAGGGGAACACATGGCACAGCTGGTGTCTGTAACTAATTCCCGCGGCCTGGCACGGATGAAAGCAGGTTCAGGTGACAGGTAGCCCCGCTCCCCCGGCCTACTTCCTCGCGCTCGCTCGCTTTGCCGCTCCTGTATTTTAACGCTCCCCAGATGGGATTGACGTGGCCGTGACGCAGGCAGGGTGTCGAGTGTCGGAGCCGCCGACAGGCTGCCATCCATCACACCGTTTGACCAGTCGGCCGCTGAAGTCGCAACAAGCGCTGCGACGCATGTCACTAAAGACCTTTCTCCTCATCACCTTTCTAGATTTTTCATTCAATTATTATTTATGATTATGTATTTTTGTTGTAATATTTACCACCTGCCATGCCTTTCAAAACCAGTGAAGTTGGCACGTTGTGTAAATGGCATACTTGCCAACCTTGAGACCTCCAAATTCGGGAGATTGGGGGGGTTTTGAGGTGGGCGGGGCCGGGGGGGAAAGGTTAAGGGGGGAGGAGTATATTTATAGCTAGAATTCACTGAAATTCAAGTATTTCAAAGAAATACTTGGTGAATTCTAGCTATATATATATATATATACTGTATATACAGAGGTGGGTAGAGTAGCCAGAAATTGTACTCAAGTAAGAGTACTATTACTTTAGAGATTTATTACTCAAGTAAAAGTAAGGAGTAGTCACCCAAATATTTACTTGAGTAAAAGTAAAAAGTATGTTGTGAAAAAACTACTCAAGTACTGAGTAACTGATGAGTAACATACACACACATATCATATATATATACACACACACACATATATATATATACACACACATATATATATATATATATATATATATATATATATATATATATATATATATATATATATATATATATATATATATATATATATATATATATATATACATACACACATATATATATACATATATATATATATATATATATATATATGTATGTGTGGGAAAAAAATCACAAGACTATTTCATCTCTACAGGCCTGTTTCATGAGGGGGGGTTCCCTCAATCATCAGGAGACTTTAATGGGAGCATTCGCATACCATGGTTTATATAGGGCACAGAGTGGGTGGGTACAGGCTGGCGTAGGGGCGTGGTGATTGGCTCATGTGTTACCTAGGAGGTGTTTCCGTCTGTGGCGGCATGCTGTTACAATTTCGCTGCGCTTGTTGAGGGATGACAGGTCTGGACGGTAAATAATAAACAGTTTCTCTTTCAAGCATAGGTTGCATCTTTTATTACCACTATTGTAAGGTGTGCTGGATGCAAGAATTTGCCATGTTATTGAATATTCAACATTATTGTCTTTGAGGTCCCAAATGTGTTTGCTGAGTTCTGTGGTATTTCGCAGGTTTTTGTTCCTGAAAGAAGCCTTGTGATTGTTCCATATGGTTTTGAATTCTCCCTCGGTTAATCCTACATATGTGTCGGATGTGTTAATGTCCTTGCGTATTACCTTAGATTGGTAGACAACTGATGTTTGTAAGCACCCCCCGTTGAGAGGGCAATCAGGTTTCTTTCGACAATTACATCCTTTGTTGGTTTTGGAGTCGTTCTGTCTGAGGGCCGACGGCTCATTTGCAATTGTTTTGTTGTGGTTTGAGATGATTTGTCGTATATTGTTCATGCAGCTGTAGCTCAATTTAATGTTGTTCTTGTTGAATACTTTTCTTAGGATGTTGTCTTTGGGAAAGTGTTTGTCAATCAGATTGAGGAATTTGTGTCCAATGTTCGTTGAGACGTTTTTGCTGTATGGGGGGTTGTACCAGATGATATATATATATATATATATATACACATATATATATATATATATATATATATATATACACACACATATATATATATATATATATATATATATATATATATATATACATACATTGATATATACAGTATATCATTTATATTTATTTATTTTGCCGTTTTTGTTTACATGTTAAAGGTGTTTTAATGAATATACATGCATGTTTAACACATATAGATTCCTTTCTTTCATGAAGACAAGAATATAAGTTGGTGTATTACCTGATTCTGATGACTTGCATTGATTGTAATCAGACAGTAGTGATGATAGCGTCCACGTTTTCAAATGGAGGAGAAAAAAAGTTCCTCCTTTCTGTCTAATACCACATGAAAGTGGTTGGTTTTTGGCATCTTGTTTGTCCAGCTTCCATATTCGTTTTTATACACTTTACAAGAAATACATTGGCGGCAAACTCCGTAGCTTGCTAGCTTGTTTGCGCTGGCTTTCGGAGACTCTTATTTTGAAAGCGCAGGCGCGATGGAGCGGCACTTTTATTGTGAAGACAGGAACTGTGCAGTCAGTCTTTAGGCTTTTGACGGGATGTACGGTTGAAATAAAAAAAAGGGTCTTTTTTCCTTCACACTTTTGATTGATTGGAACTTTTATTAGTAGATTGCACAGTACAGTACATATTCCGTACAATTGACCACTAAATGGTAACACCCCAATAAGTTTTTCAACTTGTTTAAGTCAGGTCATGTGACCACCTGGCTCTGTTTGATTGGTCCAACGTCACCAGTGACTGCATCTGATTGGTGGAACGGAGTGAACGTCACCAGTGACTGTATTTGTTGAAACGCAGGCACTATGAAGGTCTGTCTGACAGACCAAAACAAACAAAGCGTGCATTAACAGATCGATAAAAAATAGTAGCAAGTAGCGAGCTGAATGTAGATAAAAGTAACGGAGTAAAAGTAGCGTTTCTTCTCTATAAATATACTCAAGTAAAAGTAAAAGTATGTTGCATTAAAACTACTTTTAGAAGTACAATTTATCCCAAAAGTTACTCAAGTGGATGTAACGGAGTAAATGTAGCGCGTTACTACCCACCTCTGTGTATATATATATGTATTTTATTATATATATACATACATATAAATAAAATAAATACTTGAATTTTAGTGTTCATTTATTTACACATATACACACATAACACTCTTCTACTCATTGTTGTATTTGAAAGTGCAATGCTTTGCAGCCAGTAGCACAGCATAGGTATGGGCAGTGTAATATTCTGGGTTGGAGTCAATAACCAGGCGAGGTGACGAAGTTACGTCTCTTTACTTCATACTTCAGAACCGACTCCCACACTTGCCGTCAGGGTGCACAATACAACGTAAACCGTTGGCCAACCAAAAAGTAAGCACAGAACACTATACGGTATAGTGTTCTGTGCTTACTTTTTGGTTGGCCAAGCGGACGTGACGACAGGCTGTCCTCACTCAGGTCCGCACGGACCTGGAGGGGGCGTGCCTTAAGTCCGGCTGGAAATCGGGAGAAATTCGGGAGAATGGTTGTCCCGGGAGATTTTTGGGAGAGGCACTGAAATTCGGGAGTCTCCCGGAAAATCCAGTGAAGTTGGCATGTTGTGTAAATGGTAAATAAAAAGAGAATACAATGATTTGCAAATCCTTTTCAACTTATATTCAATTGAATAGACTGCAAAGACAAGATATTTCATGTTCACACTGAGAAACTTCTTTTTATTTTGCAAATAATCTTGAACTTAGAATTTAATGGCAGCAACACATTGCAAAAAAGTTGTCACAGGGGCATTTTTACCACTGTGTTACATGGCCTTTCCTTTTAACAACACTCAGTAAACGTTTGGGAACTGAGGAGACGCATTTTTGAAGCTTTTCAGGTGGAATTCTTTCCCATTCTTGCTTGATGTACAGCTTAAGTTGTTCAACAGTCCGGGGGTCTCCGTTGTGCTATTTTAGGCTTCATAATGCGCCACACATTTTCAATGGGAGACAGGTCTGGACTACAGGCAGGCCAGTCTAGTACCCGCACTCTTTTACTATCAATCAATCAATGTTTATTTATATAGCCCTAAATCACAAGTGTCTCAAAGGGCTGCACAAGCCACAAGGACATCCTCGGTACAAAGCCCACATAAGGGCAAGGAAAAACTCACCCCAGTGGGACGTCGATGTGAATGACTATGAGAAACCTTGGAGAGGACCGCATATGTGGGTAACCCCCCCCCCCCCCCCCCCCCCCTCTAGGGGAGACCGAATGCAATGGATATCGAGTGGGTCTGACATAGTATTGTGAGAGTCCAGTCCATAGTGGATCTAACATAATAGTGTGAGAGTCCAGTCCATAGTGGATCTAACATAATAGTGTGAGAGTCCAGTCCATAGTGGATCTAACATAATAGTGTGAGAGTCCAGTCCATAGTGGATCTAACATAATAGTGTGAGAGTCCAGTCCATAGTGGATCTAGCATAATAGTGTGAGAATCCAGTCCATAGTGGATCTAACATAATAGTGTGAGAGTCCAGTCCATAGTGGATCTAGCATAATATTGTGAGAGTCAAGTCCATAGTGGATCTAACATAATAGTGTGAGAGTCCAGTCCATAGTGGATCCAACATAATAGTGAGAGTCCAGTCCATAGTGGATCTAACATAATATTGTGAGAGTCTAGTCCATAGTAGATCTAACATAATAGTGTGAGAGTCCAGTCCATAGTGGATCCAACATAATAGTGAGAGTCCAGTCCATAGTGGATCTAACATAATAGTGAGAGTCCAGTCCATAGTGGATCTAACATAATATTGTGAGAGTCCAGTCCATAGTGGATCTAACATAATGGTGTGAGAGTCCAGTCCATAGTGGATCTAACATAATAGTGAGAGTCCAGTCCATAGTGGATCTAACATAATAGTGTGAGAGTCCAGTCCATAGTGGATCTAACATAATAGTGAGAGTCCAGTCCATAGTGGATCTAACATAATAGTGTGAGAGTCCAGTCCATAGTGGATCTAACATAATATTGTGAGAGTCCAGTCCATAGTGGATCTAACATAATATTGTGAGAGTGCAGTCCATAGTGGATCTAACATAATATTGTGAGAGTCCAGTCCATAGTGGATCTAACATAATAGTGTGAGAGTCCAGTCCATAGTGGATCTAACATAATAGTGTGAGAGTCCAGTCCATAGTGGATCTAACATAATAGTGTGAGAGTCCAGTCCATAGTGGATCTAACATAATATTGTGAGAGTCCAGTCCATAGTGGATCTAACATAATAGTGTGAGAGTCCAGTCCATAGTGGATCTAACATAATAGTGAGAGTCCAGTCCATAGTGGATCTAACATAATAGTGTGAGAGTCCAGTCCATAGTGGATCTAACATAATATTGTGAGAGTCTAGTCCATAGTAGATCTAACATAATAGTGTGAGAGTCCAGTCCATAGTGGATCCAACATAATAGTGAGAGTCCAGTCCATAGTGGATCTAACATAATATTGTGAGAGTCCAGTCCATAGTGGATCTAACATAATAGTGAGAGTCCAGTCCATAGTGGATCTAACATAATATTGTGAGAGTCTAGTCCATAGTAGATCTAACATAATAGTGTGAGAGTTCAGTCCATAGTGGATCCAACATAATAGTGAGAGTCCAGTCCATAGTGGATCTAACATAATAGTGTGAGAGTCCAGTCCATAGTGGATCTAACATAATATTGTGAGAGTCCAGTCCATAGTGGATCCAACATAATAGTAAGAGTGAATGAAGTGGTTTGGCATTGTCTTGCTGAAATAAGCAGGGGCGTCCACGATAACGTTGCTTGGATGGCAACATATGGGGGCGGCGTGGCGCAGTGGAAGAGTGGCCGTGCGCGACCCGAGGGTCCCTGGTTCAATACCCACCTAGTACCGACCTCGTCATGTCCGTTGTGTCCTGAGCAAGACACTTCACCCTTGCTCCTGATGGGTGCTGGTTAGCGCCTTGCATGGCAGCTCCCTCCATCAGTGTGTGAATGTGTGTGTGAATGGGTAAATGTGGAAGTAGTGTCAAAGCGCTTTGAGTACCTTGAAGGTAGAAAAGCGCTATACAAGTACAACCCATTTATCATTTATTTATTTATCATATGTCGCTCCAAAACCTGTATGTACCTTTCAGCATTAATGGTGCCTTCACAGATGTGTAAGTTACCCATGTCTTGGGCACTAATACACCCCCATACCATCACACATGCTGGCTTTTACACTTTGCGCCTATAACAGTCCGGATGGTTCTTTTCCTCATTGGTTAAGAGGACACGACGTCCACAGTTTCCAAAAACAATTTGGAAATGTGGACTCGTCAGACC
This sequence comes from Nerophis lumbriciformis, assembly GCF_033978685.3. NCBI lineage: Eukaryota > Metazoa > Chordata > Actinopteri > Syngnathiformes > Syngnathidae > Nerophis > Nerophis lumbriciformis. Next base: position 67,923,381 of record NC_084550.2, read on the forward strand.
ACAGAACACTTTTCCACTTTGCATCAGTCCATCTTAGATGAGCTCAGGCCCAGCGAAGCCGGCGGCGTTTCTGGGTGTTGTTGATAAATGGCTTTCGCTTTGTAGAGTTTTAACTTGCACTTACAGATGTAGCTGTCAAGACTTGGTCCTGGGGTTTAGTTTTTCTCGAAGGCAACGGAAAGTTGGCTCGGGCGAGACGGGAATGAAGGTACATTTTTATTTAAACACTATGAATACAAAACAAGGAAGTAAACAAAAGGCGCGCACAATGGCGGAGAACAAACTATGAAACCAAACACTTGCACAAAGGCAAAAACTATGAACAACAAAAAACACTAACTGTGGCAATAATAAACAAAACTTACTTGGCATGGACAAAAAGGAGCAGCGTGAACGATGGACATGAAAAAAGAGTCAGAAATGTGCAGAGCATAAATGTGGGATGTCACCAGAAAGACAAACTGAAAAACAATGAACTTAAATACTACAGACATGATTAACGAAAACAGGTGCGTGACTCAAAACGTGAAACAGGTGCATGACGTGACAGGTGAAAACTAATGGGTTGTAATGGTGACAAACAAGAGTGCACAATGAGTCCAAACGTGGAACAGGTGAAACTAATGGGTAATCATGGAAACAAGACAAGGGAGTGAAAAGCCAGAAACTAAAAAGTCCAATAACTAAACAAAACATGACTAAGACAAAACATGATTACACAGACATGACAGTAGCGAACTGTAGTTACTGACAGTGGTTTTCTGAAGTGTTCCTGAACCCTGTAGTGATATCCTTTACACACTGGTGTGGCTTTTTAATGCCTGAGGGATCAAATGTCCGTAATATCATCGCTTACGTGCAGTGATTTCTCCAGATTCTCTGAACCTTTTGATGATATTACGGACCGTAGATGGTGAAATCCCTAAATTCCTTGCAATAGATGGTTGAGAAATGCTGTTCTTAAACTGTTCAACAATTTGCTCACGCATTTGTTCACCCTCGCCCCATCCTTGTTTGTGAATGACTGAGCATTTCATGGAAGCTGCTTTTATACCCAATCACGGCACCCACCTGTTCCCAATTAGCCCGTTCACCTGTGGGACGTTCCAAATAAGTGTTTGACGAGCATTCCTCAACTTTCTCAGTCTTTTTTGCCACTTGTGCCAGCTGTTTTGAAACATGTTGCAGCCATCAAATTCCTAAATGAGCTAATATTTGCAAAAAATAACAACGTTTTCCAGTTCGAACGTTAAGTATCTTGTCTTTGCAGTCTATTCAATTGAATATAAGTTGAAAAGGATTTGCAAATCGTTGTATTCTGTTTTTATTTACCGTTTACACAACGTGACAACTTCACTGGTTTTGGGGTTTGTCTGTGATGTCATGGTTTACTTGAGTTTCCTTGGAGTGTTTATTTAGATTTGACCTCCTGCAGTTCCACCCATGACCAGTAGAGGAAGCCTGTCCTCACAGTGGCTGTGTTAATGTGTTGCTATTGTCAGGACTACTACACTCCGAGCATCACTCATCAAATCCAACAACCCCCCACTCAACAGGGTTATTTTGGAGTTTGTCATCATATTTGTGTCTTTTTGTCGCTGAGAGTGTCAGAGGAAGGAGAGAAGAGGTGGGCGGGTGCGACTGGCGGGAATGTGAAAGACGCTAAAAACAATGGAGTCATGTTTGAAGAAACCGGAACATGGTTTCTATGGGCACTTCTTGTCCAGACAGCGTGACCTTTCACCTCTTTAATATAGCACAACATCCTCCACATTATAATGATATATTTCATTTGTTGAGTATTCTTCCCTCACCGCTTTAACTGCATCTTTTATCTTCTATTTTTATTTACATTATCATCATTGCATATTAATTCAATTAGGTGTCAGAAAAGCTCTTCATTAGTAGAGATTAGTGTTGTCCCGATACCAATATTTTGGTACCGGGACCAAAATGTATTTCGATACTTTTTCTAAATAAAGGGGACCACAAAAAATGTCATTATTGGCTTTTTTTTTAACAGAAAATCTTAGTGTACATGAAACATATGTTTATTATTGCAATTTAGTCCTTAAATAAAATAGTGAACATACTAGACAACTTGTCTTTTAGTAGTAAGTAAACAAACAAAGACTCCTAATTAGTACGCAGTAACATATTGTGTCATTTATACACCTATTATTTTGTACACATTATGAGGGACAAACTGTAAAAATGGATTATTAAACTACTTGTTCATTTACTGTTAATATCTGCTTATTTTCTCTTTTAACATGTTCTATCTACACTTCTGTTAAAATGTAATAATCACTTATTCTTCTCTTCTTTGATACTTTACATTAGTTTTGGATGATACCACACATTTAGGTATCGATCTGATACCAAGTAGTGACAGTATCATACATTGGTCATATTCAAAGTCCTCATGTGTCCAGGGACGTATTTCCTGAGTTTTTAAATGAAAAAAGATTTTGTGACAATAAAAAATATCGATGTAATCATAGTCGTATCGACTAGATACACTATTGTACTTGGTATCATTGCAGTGGATGTCAGGTGTAGATCCACCGATGGCATTTGTTTACATTCAGGAACGCTCGCTTTCTGTTAGCGGTGAGCTATTGTATCCTCCTACGGTGTGTAGTGAAGCATGTTTAGCTATTCCTCGTCCTGCAGTGATAATGATACTTGTAAGAAACTTACTTTATTTGTCGCCATGGAGGCCAGGATTAGTGATTTAGAAGTAGTAAATAGAAGTAGATTATATAAACAGATAGTAAATTATATATATATATATATGTATATATATATATATGTATATATATATATATTAGAGATGCGCGGATAGGCAATTATTTCATCCGCAACCGCATCAGAAAGTCGTCAACCATCCGCCATCCACCCGATGTAACATTTGATCAGAACCGCACCCGCCCGCACCCGCCCGCACCCGCCCGCACCCGCCCTTTGTTATATATCTAATATAGACGATGCAAGGCATTAGTGAGGTTATAAAGCTTTTGCCTGTTAAAGAAAGGAGACTGATCCAATGCAGCACAGACATTCGCGTGCCACGCTGTCACGACCCAGACGCACACCAGTGCGCAATCATATGGGAGCCGCGCTGAGCGCACCTCCAAGCGCGTCTCGCTGCCGGCGACGGCCGGGTATGGGCCCAACGCTCCAGCGCCATCCATTTTCAGGGCTAGTTGATTCGGCAGGTGGGTTGTTACACACTCCTTAGCGGGTTCCGACGTCCATGGCCACCGTCCTGCTGTCTATATCAACCAGGGTGAGCCCCACCCCTTTCGTGAGCGCACTGCGCGCGGAGTGACCCCTGTTACGAGCCCCCGGCCACGGGGGTGGCGGGCAGGTAAGCTGCTTACCTGCTGCGCGTGACGCCGGCCGCGGCGAAGGCGGACGAGGCGGGGTGTCGGTGCGGTGGGCGCGGTGGTGACCCTGGACGTGCGTCGGGCCCTTCTCGCGGATCGCCTCAGCTACGGCTCCCGGTGGGGCCCTCTCGGGGGAAGGGGCCTCGGTCCCGGACCCCGGCGAGGCGTCCCTTCTCCGCTCCGTAAAAGTGTCCATCTCTTTTTTTTTTTCTTCTTCTGTTGTGGCATATGCAGCAGGTGCCTGCTCGTTTTTCGTATGTGGGTAACAACATTTAACTATGTATATATATTTCCCAATTGGTTTAACTGCCACCCGCCTGAATCTATTTAAAATCAAATTTTTTTTTATTTCAACCGCCCGACCCGACTCGACCCGCGGATAAAATCTAATTTTTTTTAATTTCATCCGCCCGATCCGCGGATAATCCGCGGACTCCGCGGTTGTGCCCGCAAACCGCGCATCTTTAATATATATATATATATATATATATATATATATATATATATATATATATATATATGTGTATATATATATATACATATATATAAATAAATATATATATATTTATATATATATATATATATGTATATATATGTGTATATATATATATACATATATATAAATAAATATATATATATTTATATATATATATATATGTGTATATATATACATATATATGAATATATATATATATATATATATATATATATGTGTATATATATACATATATATGAATATATATATATATATATGTGTATATATGTGTATATATATACATATATATAAATAAATATATATATATTTATATATATATATATATAATTTTTTTTAATTTATTATTATTTACTGTACTATCTGTTTATATTATTTTATTTTATTTCTGATTTTATATATATATATATATATATATATATATATATATATATATATATATATACACATATATATATATATATATATATATATATATATATAGTACAATCACTAATTCGACAAATTAAAATCAGGCTAAGGGGCGTGACATAAGTGACCCAGTTTTCCCAGTATGAGGTAAATTTCTCCAATTTATAATTGATAAAAGCAGTTATCTTCTCCATTTTATATACGTCCATTGTGATTTCCATCCGTTGCTTCAAAGTTGGGCTCTCTTGGGATATCCATTTCCTAGTAATGGTCTTTTTACATAATGAAGCAAATCTAATAAAAACGACAACTGTTAAAGTAAAAGTAAATATAAGAGACAATTCACATGAGATTAAAAAAAAAAATATATATATATATATATATATATATATATATATATATATATATGAAGAAGTAGCTAAAACACCGAAAGCTAAGTAGCTAAAACACCTAAAGCACCTCTTCCTGAGGGCGTTTCAGTGTTATAACTTCACCTTTATCGTCAGTTTTTAGGCCAAAATGCGTCCATTTTCCCTTTTCTGTCTACACACTGTGTCTGTTTGTAAGTACTCTGTATGTGTGCCCTGCCGAACATGCTCCTCTGCTCTTAAAACCAGCAATGTCATGACGTCCTGCCTGTTGGGAACCGGTTCTTTTCAAACATAGTACCGATTTTTGTAGTACTGCGATCCTATTCTAGTATTGGTATACCGTACAACCTTAGTAGAGGGTTGCACGTAACATTGAATGCCAGTGACCTTGGATCCCTCAGGCGGTACTGCATCAAAAACCGACATCGGTGTGTAAAGGATATCACCACATGGACTCGGGAACACTTCTGAAAACCACTGTCAGTAACTACAGTTTGTCGCTACATCTGTAAGTGCAAGTTAAAACTCTACCATGCAAAGCGAAAGCCATTTATCAACAACACCCAGAAACGCTGCCGGCTTCGCTTGGCCCGAGCTCGTCTAAGATGGACTGATGCAAAGTGGAAAAGTGTTCTGTGGTCTGACGAGTCCACATTTCAAATTGTTTTTGAAAACTGTGGACGTCGTGTCCTCCGGACCAAAGAGGAAAAGAAACATTCGGATTGTTATAGGTGCAAAGTGTAAAAGCCAGCATGTGTGATGGTATGGGGGTGTATTAGTGCCCAAGACATGGGTAACTTACACATCTGTGAAGGCGCCATTAATGCTGAAAGGTACATACAGGTTTTGGAGTAACATATGTTGCCATCCAAGCAACGTTATCATGGACGCCCCTGCTTATTTCAGCAAGACAATGCCAAGCCACGTGTTACAATAGCGTGGCTTCGTAGTAAAAGAGTGCAGGTACTAGACTGACCTGCCTGTAGTCCAGACCTGTCTCCCATTGAAAATGTGTGGCGCATTATGAAGCCTAAAATAGCACAACGGAGACCCCCGGACTGTTGAACAACTTAAGCTGTACATCAAGCAAGAATGGGAAAGAATTCCACCTGAGAAGCTTCAAAAATGTGTCTCCTCAGTTCCCAAATGTTTACTGAGTGTTGTTAAAAGGAAAGGCCATGTAACACAGTGGTGAACATGCCCCTGTGACAACTTTTTTGCAATGTGTTGCTGCCATTAAATTCTAAGTTCATGATTATTTGCAAAATAAAAAGAAGTTTCTCAGTGGGAACAATAAATATCTTGTCTTTGCAGTCTATTCAATTGAATATAAGTTGAAAAGGATTTGCAAATCATTGTATTCTCTTTTTATTTACGAATGACCAGGGGCGTCACTAGCTTTTAAGGACAGGGGGGGCTTTGCCCCCAGGAGATGCACAGGATGCAAGCGAATGTTACGCCAAGCACAAAACTTCACAAACGGCTAACAAAGACTTACAAATGATTCACTGTTATTATTATTATTTTTTTTAAATGCACGGGACGTAATGAAATGCTCCCCGGGACGATGGCTTTTAACCATATATTTTCTTTTTCTTTTTATGTATTTATTCATTTTACATTTTATATTAAATGTCTTGGTTTTTCCTCCCTCTGAAAATCCTATTAAATGTTTAACAAGCCATCCTATAATAATAAAACAGCTATTAATGTAACAATACAATAAAACAAATATATTTAATGATATTTTTTCATTATTTTAACAATAGGCTTATGTATATTACTTCATATAGATTCTACACTCTTAGAAATAAAAGTGCTAAGTAGAACCATATATGGTTCTTCGGCTCGTCCTCATAGGAGAACCCTTTTTGGCTCCAGGTAGAACCTTTTTATAAAGGTTCCACCTGGAACCCTTTTGGACGGTTCTACCTAGAACTGTGTGTGTAAGGTTCCACCCAGAACCCCCCATGAGAGGTTCTACAAAGAACCCACGCAGGGAGTTCCACTAAGAACCCTTTCGTATTTCAAGGGTTTCATCTAGAACCCACACAGGGAGTTCCACTAAGAACCCTTTCGTTTGTCAAGGGTTTCTTCTAGAACCCATGCAGGGAGTTCCACTAAGAACCCTTTCATGTTTCAAGGGTTTCATCTAGACCTGACACAGGGAGTTCCACAAAGAACTCTTTCATGTTTCAAGGGTTTCATCTAGACCTGACACAGGGGGTTCTAAAAACATCCCTTTTCAAAGGTTTTCACCGATAACCGTCTTGTCTTCTGAGGGTTCTATAAAGAACCATATTGTATTCTACAGATCAGTTTAGTTCATATTATATTGTGGTCATTTATCATGTTGACATTGAACAAACATTCAAAACATTTTAATGAGAAATACATTTATTTAAAGATAGGCACCATTATTGGCAAATGTTATCAGGAAGTATGTCCCTGGTGACACAGGATCTTACCCATGCTTTCAACAATCCCTGAAGAACTCTTTCTTCCAAAAACGGTTCTCTGGATCAAAATAGTTCTTACTGGAACCCTTAGTGTTAGTGAGAACCCTTTTAAAACCATCCATCCATCAATTTTCTACCGCTTATTCCCTTTGGGGTCGCGGGGGGCGCTGGAGCCTATCTCAGCTACAATCGGGCGGAAGGCGGGGTACACCCTGGACAAGTCGCCACCTCATCGCAGGGCCAACACAGATAGACAGACAACATTCACACTCACATTCACACACTCGGGCCAATTTAGTGTTGCCAATCAACTTATCCCCAGGTGCATGTCTTTGGAAGTGGGAGGAAGCCGGAGTACCCGGAGGGAACCCACGCAGTCACGGGGAGGACATGCAATTATTCAGAAAAGGGGTTTTAAAGGGTTCTCTGGATCAAAATGGTTCTTACTGGAACCATTAGCGTTACCAAGAACCCTTGAAACACCCTTTCTTCGGGAAAGGGTTTTTCAGAAGCAAATGGTTCCAGTTAGAACCTCAGCCCTTGTAGAAGAACCCTTTTAGAACCCTTATTTCTAAGAGTGTACAAGAAACACAAAACTTAAAAAATAAATGATTTACAATTGCACACACAAGGTTTTGTGCAGCTTCACTCATTGTAAAGGAAGATAATGTGCTTCGTACACTTGCAGGACCGCAAGCAAGGTCGCAGAGAAACTGCGGGCTGGAATTTGAGTGATGTGGGCATTTTCTTAATGAACAAGTGGAATGGATTGGATACCGACGCACGAAAGGGTCTCTCTACCTTACGCTACGAAGTGAGGGGAAACTGAGTGAATAATAACAGGTTATATGATTATTTATTTAAACTCATATTTGGGCCACTTTAAAATGAATATGTCGGCATTTATTTGTAAAAAAAAAAACAAAAAAAAAAACACCAAATTATTTAGGGGGGCTTAAGAATATTTTAGGGAGGCTTGAGCCGCCCTAAAATAGGCCTAACAATGCCAATGCGAATTACACAACGTGCCAACTTCACTGGTTTTGGGTTTTGTTATAAAAACAGTTATAATGTGATTTAAAATGATTAGAGTCCTACTGTCTGTGCAAAGGCTTCATCATACCTGCCAACTACTCCGGTTTTCCCGTAATTCGTACGGTTTTCATCAACCTATTCCGGGTTACGGTTGCAGTGATAAAAAATACGGTTTTTCATTAATTTAAAAAAAAAAAAGGGTGAAAACTACGCGAATTGCACCTTGTGCAGACAAGATTTTTCGATCTGACACGGAGGAATTAGCGATGTAAAAGACCACGTTGGGACAAAAAAACACAAGTCTAATGCCGTTGCCAGCGATACAAGTGGAAAACTTTCAACGTTTTTCGTCGCCCAAACAGATTCTTTGGATGTGATAAATGCCAAAGTTGTATTTACGGAGGCAATAATTGAGCATGGATTTCCAATCGCACTGGCTGATCACATGGGACAGTTAAATGTTTGTAATGCAACCTTTAAAAATCATTACGCGGTGATCGCGGTCCCAAAAATAAACTTTTCTTGCATGATAATGTCCAGAAAAATTCACTTTATATTACTATAGAGTCCTTTTAACGAATGAGTTTGATGGTTTATCACAAACCTTAAATGAAAGAAGTCCTTTGTTCTCCTGCACCATGCATATGCGCTTTGGCCTTGCTTCGTGTTTGGTGCGCAATCCTGTCGGCTGTATTTCACAGCACGACATACTGTTAAAAGTGTTTGTACTATTTATGCTTTCAAGTCCAAGTTGAAGAAATCTTGTTAAATGTTGACAGCATAACTACCAAAATACAGAAGTATGTCCTTAATATTTTTGCAGTGCTATTTTTGTTGAAAAGTTAAAATGATTACATTAGAGATGTGATGTGCCACTTTTCAAGTGTCTGATGGCTTCAATTAATTTTCATTAATTTTTCATATTTTGAATTCTTTTGAAAGGCTTACAAAAAAACTACATTTGAATTGTAATTCCATGCTATTGACAGGACTATTTATTTTAATGAAGTTAGCTTACCATGTTTACAGTATGATAATTGTGATAGAAATGTGAATTTTAGGCACAGAATATTTTTTACAATTGAACAAGGCAGTAGATTATACAAGCTTGGACAGAAAGTTAATAATGACACCAATTTTTTTTTAATGGAATTGTTTAGTACTGTTTTACCATTTGTTTACTGTAAAAAGTGTTTATACTGTTTATACTTTCAATTAACAAATTGAAGTCTTGTGAAAGGTTGACAGGATAACTGGCATTAACTGTCAAAATAATTTCAAACTATTGAAGTTAGCTTACAGAATAAACATGTCAATCAACCCATATGATTTTTGCTGTAATATTTTTGTTTTGAAAAGTCACTGTGACTGATAGAAAAGTGATGGTTTTAGCAACATTTTAACCTGTCTGAATGCTAATAATCATTTTGCGTCAGGGGGCGAAGCCCTGAACCCTCCACCAGGACTTTGTCCTGGACCTACCGGGGCCTGCGGCCCCTGGACCCTGGCTACTAGGTTTTTCTGATTTCAAAAGTTGGCAGGTATGCTTCATGTTTGTATCAAAGGTGTATCTAACAACATGGAAATGAGTTGATTCCATTATATTTTTTTTCTCCTTGTTTTGTTCAAGGTAATTATTGACGAATGCTGGGTAAATCCATCATTTAGAATTCCGTCGACAACATGCGGGTTCAGTCCGGTGTCACGCCAAGTCTTCATCCACTCGCCTGCAGGAAATGAGCGAGAAGCAGAAAACTGCAAGTGAGGGAAAGACGTGGGCGACGTTGTGATCGGCGGTCTAAATATAGCCCAGCACGGGCTCCAAATAGAAACCTCCTCATGAATATTCATGAATGGGGGAGGGGAGGGCGGGGGAAGAGCCACCCCAGCGGGAGTACTGAGCGCAGGGAGGGGAGGGGGGGGAGTCTGTGTAGTCCACCTGAAGTGCTATTTTCAGCTCCGACGCTGCCTTTCTCGGCCTGTTCCCCCTTGCGGGGGGAGGCTAAATTTAGCTGCGTGGAGACAGAAGCGTGATGCCGCTCCCAAAATAGAAGTTACGGTCAGAGCACGCAGGGCGGTCGCATCATTGGGGAGGCCAGGAGGCGACAGATGGGGGGGGGGGGCGATGGCTGAAGACGTATCACGGCGCAGGTGTGTGATGTTGCATCACGTGCATTCGAAGTGATTCCTGTTATTTACTGTGGATATGATATAGCACCCCCCGCGACCCCGAAAGGGACAAGCGGTAGAAAATGGATGGATGAAGTGAATGCTCATCCTCGCCACGGCAAACTTCCAAAATGTGTTTACTCCGAGCTCTATTCATTTATCTCATGGCGTGCACCACCGCCCCGCCCCCGCCATCCCTCTGCCGCATATAGTGTGTCTGACTGTGTAACATGAAAGGAGGGGCGGGGGCCGGCGTTATGTAATAGCCAGTAACACACCAGCGTCTTGTCCTCATGCAGCATCCTCATTGGGGGGATGGAGGATAGGAATCGTTTTTTTTTTTTTTTTGTCTTTGCACACTGCAGTCGCTACTTCCCTTCATTGAAGACTTTGTCCAGCTGACTGTTTGCACTAGAAGTCAAATATTATCCTTTTCAGACTCCAATATAAATGTGCATAAGCCCCAATGTGGCCTCGACGTCACTTGCTCAAGGCTTTTTTGCCGATATTCCGATATTGTCCAACTCTTAATTACCGATTCTGATATCAACCGATACCGATATATACAGGTAAAAGCCAGTAAATTAGAATATTTTGAAAAACTTGATTTATTTCAGTAATTGCATTCAAAAGGTGTAACTTGTACATTATATTTATTCATTGCACACAGACTGATGCATTCAAATGTTTATTTCATTTAATTTTGATGATTTGAAGTGGCAACAAATGAAAATCCAAAATTCCGTGTGTCACAAAATTAGAATATTACTTAAGGCTAATACAAAAAAGGGATTTTTAGAAATGTTGGCCAACTGAAAAGTATGAAAATGAAAAATATGAGCATGTACAATACTCAATACTTGGTTGGAGCTCCTTTTGCCTCAATTACTGCGTTAATGCGGCGTGGCATGGAGTCGATGAGTTTCTGGCACTGCTCAGGTGTTATGAGAGCCCAGGTTGCTCTGATAGTGGCCTTCAACTCTTCTGCGTTTTTGGGTCTGGCATTCTGCATCTTCCTTTTCACAATACCCCACAGATTTTCTATGGGGCTAAGGTCAGGGGAGTTGGCGGGCCAATTTAGAACAGAAATACCATGGTCCGTAAACCAGGCACGGGTAGATTTTGCGCTGTGTGCAGGCGCCAAGTCCTGTTGGAACTTGAAATCTCCATCTCCATAGAGCAGGTCAGCAGCAGGAAGCATGAAGTGCTCTAAAACTTGCTGGTAGACGGCTGCGTTGACCCTGGATCTCAGGAAACAGAGTGGACCGACACCAGCAGATGACATGGCACCCCAAACCATCACTGATGGTGGAAACTTTACACTAGACTTCAGGCAACGTGGATCCTGTGCCTCTCCTGTCTTCCTCCAGACTCTGGGACCTCGATTTCCAAAGGAAATGCAAAATTTGCATGGTTGGGTGATGGTTTGGGGTGCCATGTCATCTGCTGGTGTCGGTCCACTCTGTTTCCTGAGATCCAGGGTCAACGCAGCCGTCTACCAGCAAGTTTTAGAGCACTTCATGCTTCCTGCTGCTGACCTGCTCTATGGAGATGATTTCAAGTTCCAACAGGACTTGGCGCCTGCATACAGCGCAAAATCTACCCGTGCCTGGTTTACGGACCATGGTATTTCTGTTCTAAATTGGCCCGCCAACTCCCCTGACCTTAGCCCCATAGAAAATCTGTGGGGTATTGTGAAAAGGAAGATGCAGAATGCCAGACCCAAAAACGCAGAAGAGTTGAAGGCCACTATCAGAGCAACCTGGGCTCTCATAACACCTGAGCAGTGCCAGAAACTCATCGACTCCATGCCACGCCGCATTAACGCAGTAATTGAGGCAAAAGGAGCTCCAACCAAGTATTGAGTATTGTACATGCTCATATTTTTCATTTTCATACTTTTCAGTTGGCCAACATTTCTAAAAATCCCTTTTTTGTATTAGCCTTAAGTAATATTCTAATTTTGTGACACACGGAATTTTGGATTTTCATTTGTTGCCACTTCAAATCATCAAAATTAAATGAAATAAACATTTGAATGCATCAGTCTGTGTGCAATGAATAAATATAATGTACAAGTTACACCTTTTGAATGCAATTACTGAAATAAATCAAGTTTTTCAAAATATTCTAATTTACTGGCTTTTACCTGTACAGTGGTGGAATTAACACGTTATTATGCCTAATTTTGTTGTGATGCCTCGCTGGATGCATTAAACCAGTGGTTCTCAAATGGGGGTACGCTAGAGATGCGCGGTTTGCGGGCACAACCGCGGAGTCCGCGGATTATCCGCGGATCGGGTCGGGTCGGGTCGGGCGGTTGAAATAAAAAAAAAATTAGATTTTAAATAGATTCAGGCGGGTGGCAGTTAAACCAATTGGGAAATATATATACATAGTTAAATGTTGTTACCCACATACGAAAAACGATTAGGCACCTGCTGCATATGCCACAACAGAAGAAAAAAAAAAAGAGATGGACACTTTTACGGAGCGGAGAAGGGACGCCTCGCCGGGGTCCTGGACCGAGGCCCCTTCCCCCGAGAGGGCCCCACTGGGAGCCGTAGCTGAGGCGATCCGCGAGAAGGGCCCGACGCACGTCCAGGGTCACCACCGCGCCCACCGCACCGACACCCCGCCTCGTCCGCCTTCGCCGCGGCCGGCGTCACGCGCAGCAGGTAAGCAGCTTACCTGCCCGCCACCCTCGTGGCCGGGGGCTCGTAACAGGGGTCACTCCGCGCGCTCCGCCCGCGCAGCTTACCTGCCCGTCACCCCTGTTGACGGGGGCGCGTAACAGGGGCCACTCCGCGCGCAGTGCGCTCACGAAAGGGGTGGGGCTCACCCTGGTTGATATAGACAGCAGGACGGTGGCCATGGAAGTTGGAACCCGCTAAGGAGTGTGTAACAACCCACCTGCCGAATCAACTAGCCCTGAAAATGGATGGCGCTGGAGCGTCGGGCCCATACCCGGCCGTCGCCGGCAGCGAGACGCGCTTGGAGGTGCGCTCAGCGCGGCTCCCATATGATTGCGCACTGGTGTGCGTCTGGGTCGTGACAGCGTGGCACGCGAATGTCTGTGCTGCATTGGATCAGTCTCCTTTCTTTAACAGGCAAAAGCTTTATAACCTCACTAATGCCTTGCATCGTCCATATTAGATATATATCAACGGGCGGGTGCGGGCGGGTACAGTTCTGATCAAATGTTACATCGGGTGGATGGCGGATGGTTGACGACTTTCTGATGCGGTTGCGGATGAAATAATTGCCTATCCGCGCATCTCTAGGGTATGCGTACCCCTGGGGGTACTTGAAGGTATGCCAATGGGTACTCAGATTTTTGTCAAAAAGAACTGTGAAAAGAAATGCAATAATGCAATATTCAGTGTTGACAGTTAGATTTTTTGTGGACATGTTCCATAAATATTGATGTTAAAGATTTCTTTTTTTGTGAAGAAAAATAATTAAGTTGATGAATCCAGATGGATCTCTATTACAATCCCCAAAGAGAGCACTTTAAGTTGATGATTACTTCTATGTGTAGAAATCTTTATCTATAATTAAATCACTTGTTTTCATGTCTGTGTGATCATGTTTTTGTCTTAGTCATGTTTTGTTTAGTTATTGGACTCTTTAGTTTCTGGCTTTTCACTCCCTTGTCTTGTTTCCATGATTACCCATTAGTTTCACCTGTTCCACGTTTGGACTCATTGTGCACTCTTGTTTGTCACCATAGCAACCCATTAGTTTTCACCTGTCACGTCACGCACCTGTTTCACGTTTTGAGTCACGCACCTGTTTTCGTTAATCATGTCTGTAGTATTTAAGTTCATTGTTTTCAGTTTGTCTTTCTGGTGACATCCCACATTTATGCGCTGCACATTTCTGACACTTTTTTCATGTCCATTGTTCAACAAACTACACAAACAATAAGCCAGAAAATGGCTTTTCATTAAGTGGGATGAAACCTTGAAGACAACCACATGGTTTCATCTTCTAAAGCGGTGTTTTTCAACCACTGCGTGAGATACAGTCTGGTGTGCCGTGGGAGATGATCTAATTTCACCTATTTGTGTCATGTCTGTGTAATCATGTTTTGTTTTAGTCATGTTTTGTTTAGTTATTGGACTCTTTAGTTTCTGGCTTTTCACTCCCTTGTCTTGTTTCCATGATTACCCATTGGTTTCACCTGTTCCACGTTTGGACTCATTGTGCACTCTTGTTTGTCACCATAGCAACCCATTAGTTTTCACCTGTCACGTCACGCACCTGTTTCACGTTTTGAGTCACGCACCTGTTTTCGTTAATCATGTCTGTAGTATTTAAGTTCATTGTTTTTCAGTTTGTCTTGCTGGTGACATCCCCGCATTTATGCTTCTGCGCACTCTCCACACCCTTAGGACCCTTGCTACTCTTTTTTCATGCCGGTTCCATGCCAAGTAAGTTTTTGTTTATTAAGCCACAGTTAGTGTTTTTTGTTGTTCATAGTTTTTGCCTTTGTGCAAGTGTTTGGTTTCATAGTTTGTTCTCCGCCATTGTGCGGAAAAGCAAACACCCAGGACCAAGTCATGACAGTAATATTGCTCCATGCCATAGTTCATGTTAGTTGTTTCATGCCACAGTTTCGTAGTTGTTCCATGCCATAGTTATGTTAGTTGTTTCATGCCACAGTTTCATAGTTGTTCCATGCCATAGTTATGCTAGTTCTTTCATGTCACAGTTTCATAGTTGTTCCATGACATAGTTATGTTAGTTGTTTCATGCCACAGTTTCGTAGTTGTTCCATGCCATAGTTATGTTAGTTGTTTCATGCCACAGTTTCATAGTTGTTCCATGCCATAGTTATGTTAGTTGTTTCATGCCACAGTTTTGTAGTTGTTCCATGCCATAGTTATGTTAGTTGTTTCATGCCACAGTTTAGTAGTTGTTCCATGCCATAGTTATGTTAGTTGTTTCATGCCACAGTTTTGTAGTTGTTCCATGCCATAGTTATGTTAGTTGTTTCATGCCACAGTTTTGTAGTTGTTCCATGCCATAGTTTTGCTAGTTGTTTCATGCCACAGTTTCATAGTTGTTCCATGCTATAGTTATGTTAGTTGTTTCATGCCACAGTTTCATAGTTGTTCCATGCCATAGTTATGTTAGTTGTTTCATGCCACAGTTTTGTAGTTGTTCCATGCCATAGTTTTGCTAGTTTCATGCCACAGTTTCATAGTTGTTCCATGCCATGGTTATGTTAGTTGTTTCATGCCACAGTTTCGTAGTTGTTCCTTGCCATAGTTATGTTAGTTGTTCTATGCCACAGTTTCATAGTTGTTCCATGCCATATTTATGTTAGTTGTTTCATGCCACAGTTTCATAGTTGTTCCATGCCATAGTTATGTTAGTTGTTTCATGCCACAGTTTCATAGTTGTTCCATGCCATAGTTATGTTAATTGTTTCATGCCACAGTTTCGTAGTTGTTCCATGCCATAGTTATGTTAGTTGTTTCATGCCACAGTTTCATAGTTGTTCCATGCCATAGTTATGTTAGTTGTTTCATGCCACAGTTTCGTAGTTGTTCCATGCCATAGTTATGTTAGTTGTTTCATGCCACAGTTTCGTAGTTGTTCCATGTCATAGTTATGTTAGTTGTTTCATGCCACAGTTTCATAGTTGTTCCATGCCATAGTTATGTTAGTTGTTTCATGCCACAGTTTCGTAGTTGTTCCATGCCATAGTTTTGTTAGTTGTTTCATGCCAAAGTTTCATAGTTGTTCCATGCCATAGTTATGTTAGTTGTTTCATGCCACAGTTTCGTAGTTGTTCCATGCCATAGTTTTGTTAGTTGTTTCATGCCACAGTTTCATATTTGTTCCATGCCATAGTTATGTTAGTTGTTTCATGCCACAGTTTTGTAGGTGTTCCATGCCATATTTATGTTAGTTGTTTCATGCCACAGCTTCATAGTTGTTCCATGCCATAGTTCATGTTAGTTGTTTCATGCCACAGTTTCGTAGTTGTTCCATGCCATGGTTATGTTAGTTGTTTCATGCCACAGTTTTGTAGTTGTTCCATGCCATAGTTATGTTAGTTGTTTCATGCCACAGTTTCGTAGTTGTTCCATGCCATAGTTATGTTAGTTGTTTCATGCCACAGTTTCATAGTTGTTCCATGCCATAGTTCATGTTAGTTGTTTCATGCCACAGTTTCGTAGTTGTTCCATGCCATAGTTATGTTAGTTGTTTCATGCCACAGTTTCATAGTTGTTCCATGCCATAGTTATGCTAGTTCTTTCATGTCACAGTTTCATAGTTGTTCCATGCCATAGTTATGTTAGTTGTTTCATGCCACAGTTTCGTAGTTGTTCCATGCCATAGTTATGTTAGTTGTTTCATGCCACAGTTTCATAGTTGTTCCATGCCATAGTTATGTTAGTTGTTTCATGCCATAGTTTTGTAGTTGTTCCATGCCATAGTTATATTAGTTGTTGCATGCCACAGTTTCATAGTTGTTCCATGCCATAGTTTTGTTAGTTGTTTCATGCCACAGTTTCGTAGTTGTTCCATGCCATAGTTATGTTAGTTGTTTCATGCCACAGTTTCGTTGTTGTTCCATGCCATAGTTATGTTAGTTGTTTCATGCCACAGTTTCATAGTTGTTCCATGCCATGGTTATGTTAGTTGTTCCATGCCACAGTTTCATAGTTGTTCCATGCCATAGTTATGTTAGTTGTTTCATGCCACAGTTTCGTAGTTGTTCCATGCCATAGTTATGTTAGTTGTTTCATGCCACAGTTTCATAGTTGTTCCATGCCATAGTTATGTTAGTTGTTTCATGCCACAGTTTCATAGTTGTTCCATGCCATAGTTATGTTAGTTGTTTCATGCCACAGTTTCGTAGTTGTTCCATGCCATAGTTATGTTAGTTGTTTCATGCCACAGCTTCATAGTTGTTCCATGCCATAGTTCATGTTAGTTGTTTCATGCCACAGTTTCGTAGTTGTTCCATGCCATAGTTATGTTAGTTGTTTCATGCCACAGTTTCGTAGTTGTTCCATGCCACAGTTATGTTAGTTGTTTCATGCCACAGTTTCATAGTTGTTCCATGCCATAGTTCATGTTAGTTGTTTCATGCCACAGTTTCGTAGTTGTTCCATGCCATAGTTATGCTAGTTCTTTCATGTCACAGTTTCATAGTTGTTCCATGCCATAGTTATGTTAGTTGTTTCATGCCACAGTTTCATAGTTGTTCCATGCCATAGTTATGTTAGTTGTTTCATGCCACAGTTTCATAGTTGTTCCATGCCATAGTTCATGTTAGTTGTTTCATGCCACAGTTTCGTAGTTGTTCCATGCCATGGTTATGTTAGTTGTTTCATGCCACAGTTTTGTAGTTGTTCCACGCCATAGTTATGTTAGTTGTTTCATGCCACAGTTTCGTAGTTGTTCCATGCCACAGTTATGTTAGTTGTTTCATGCCACAGTTTCATAGTTGTTCCATGCCATAGTTCATGTTAGTTGTTTCATGCCACAGTTTCGTAGTTGTTCCATGCCATAGTTATGTTAGTTGTTTCATGCCACAGTTTCATAGTTGTTCCATGCCATAGTTATGCTAGTTCTTTCATGTCACAGTTTCATAGTTGTTCCATGCCATAGTTATGTTAGTTGTTTCATGCCACAGTTTCGTAGTTGTTCCATGCCATAGTTATGTTAGTTGTTTCATGCCACAGTTTCATAGTTGTTCCATGCCATAGTTATGTTAGTTGTTTCATGCCATAGTTTTGTAGTTGTTCCATGCCATAGTTATATTAGTAGTTGCATGCCACAGTTTCATAGTTGTTCCATGCCATAGTTTTGTTAGTTGTTTCATGCCACAGTTTCGTAGTTGTTCCATGCCATAGTTATGTTAGTTGTTTCATGCCACAGTTTCGTTGTTGTTCCATGCCATAGTTATGTTAGTTGTTTCATGCCACAGTTTCGTAGTTGTTCCATGCCATGGTTATGTTAGTTGTTCCATGCCACAGTTTCATAGTTGTTCCATGCCATAGTTATGTTAGTTGTTTCATGCCACAGTTTCGTAGTTGTTCCATGCCATAGTTATGTTAGTTGTTTCATGCCACAGTTTCATAGTTGTTCCATGCCATAGTTATGTTAGTTGTTTCATGCCACAGTTTCATAGTTGTTCCATGCCATAGTTATGTTAGTTGTTTCATGCCACAGTTTCGTAGTTGTTCCATGCCATAGTTATGTTAGTTGTTTCATGCCACAGCTTCATAGTTGTTCCATGCCATAGTTCATGTTAGTTGTTTCATGCCACAGTTTCGTAGTTGTTCCATGCCATAGTTATGTTAGTTGTTTCATGCCACAGTTTCGTAGTTGTTCCATGCCACAGTTATGTTAGTTGTTTCATGCCACAGTTTCATAGTTGTTCCATGCCATAGTTCATGTTAGTTGTTTCATGCCACAGTTTCGTAGTTGTTCCATGCCATAGTTATGCTAGTTCTTTCATGTCACAGTTTCATAGTTGTTCCATGCCATAGTTATGTTAGTTGTTTCATGCCACAGTTTCATAGTTGTTCCATGCCATAGTTATGTTAGTTGTTTCATGCCACAGTTTCATAGTTGTTCCATGCCATAGTTATGTTAGTTGTTTCATGCCACAGTTTCGTAGTTGTTCCATGCCATAGTTATGTTAGTTGTTTCATGCCACAGTTTCGTAGTTGTTCCATGCCATAGTTATATTAGTTGTTGCATGCCACAGTTTCATAGTTGTTCCATGCCATAGTTTTGTTAGTTGTTTCATGCCACAGTTTCGTAGTTGTTCCATGCCATAGTTATGTTAGTTGTTTCATGCCACAGTTTCGTTGTTGTTCCATGCCATAGTTATGTTAGTTGTTTCATGCCACAGTTTCGTAGTTGTTCCATGCCATGGTTATGTTAGTTGTTCCATGCCACAGTTTCATAGTTGTTCCATGCCATAGTTATGTTAGTTGTTTCATGCCACAGTTTCGTAGTTGTTCCATGCCATAGTTATGTTAGTTGTTTCATGCCACAGTTTCATAGTTGTTCCATGCCATAGTTATGTTAGTTGTTTCATGCCACAGTTTCATAGTTGTTCCATGCCATAGTTATGTTAGTTGTTTCATGCCACAGTTTCGTAGTTGTTCCATGCCATAGTTATGTTAGTTGTTTCATGCCACAGCTTCATAGTTGTTCCATGCCATAGTTCATGTTAGTTGTTTCATGCCACAGTTTCGTAGTTGTTCCATGCCATAGTTATGTTAGTTGTTTCATGCCACAGTTTCGTAGTTGTTCCATGCCACAGTTATGTTAGTTGTTTCATGCCACAGTTTCATAGTTGTTCCATGCCATAGTTCATGTTAGTTGTTTCATGCCACAGTTTCGTAGTTGTTCCATGCCATAGTTATGCTAGTTCTTTCATGTCACAGTTTCATAGTTGTTCCATGCCATAGTTATGTTAGTTGTTTCATGCCACAGTTTCATAGTTGTTCCATGCCATAGTTATGTTAGTTGTTTCATGCCACAGTTTCATAGTTGTTCCATGACATAGTTATGTTAGTTGTTTCATGCCACAGTTTCATAGTTGTTCCATGCCATAGTTATGTTAGTTGTTTCATGCCACAGTTTCATAGTTGTTCCATGCCATAGTTATGTTAGTTGTTTCATGCCACAGTTTCGTAGTTGTTCCATGCCATAGTTATGTTAGTTGTTTGTTTCTTGCTATGCTATAGTTTATGCTAGTTGTTTGCTTCACGCTATTGTCACGCAACCCTCTACGTAAGTCTTGTTTATTTCATGCCACAGTTAAGAGAGTTTTTGCCTGTTATTTTGTAGTCAGATTAATAAATATGTTCCTACCTGCTACCCTTGTCCGGAAAAGTCCGTTTGCATCCCGGGAGAACAAACTTCGACGAACGACCCCCCCTTTATGACACAAAGTGCTTTTTTTTTTTAAACATGCCTCAACACAGCAGCTTGGAATTTGGGACTTGAAGAGTTAGTGCTGCAAGGGGTTCTGGGTATTTGTTCTGTTGTGTTACGGTGCGGATGTTCTCCCGAAATGTGTTTGTCATTCTTGTTTGGTGTGGGTTCACAGTGTGGCGCATATTTGTAACAGTGTTAAAGTTGTTTATACGGCCACCCTCAGTGTGACCTGTATGGCTGTTGACCAAGTATGCATTGCATTCACTTGTGTGTGTGCCACAGTTTCGTGGAGTTATGTACTTAACAAAAAAGAAGGTGAAATAACTGACAACAAGTTTTATATTGTAGTTTCTTCAAAATAGCCACCCTTTGCTCTGATTACTGCTTTGCACACTCTTGGCATTCTCTGGATGAGCTTCGAGTACACCTGTGAGGTGAAAACCATTTCAGGTGACTACCTCTTGAACTTCGGCCGAGTCATACCAAAGACTATAAAAATGGGAGCCATTACCTCTCTGATTGGCACTCAGCATCAAGGCTTGGAATTGGGGGTTGAATCACCAAAAATGATTCCCGGGCGTGGCCACCACTGCTGCTCACTGCTCCCCTCACCTCTCAGGGGGTGATCAAGGGTGATGGGTCAAATGCAGAGAATAATTTCGCCACACTTAGCGTGTGTGTGACAATCATTGGTACTTTAACTTTTGTAACTTAATGTGCAGAGTGTGTTTTTTTTTTTTACTGTGGCGTGAAAGTGTGGACGAGGGGACGTGTGGGTGGTCACAGCTGTGTCTCTGGGTGGGCATGTCTGCAGAGTGGACGAAAGCAGAAACGTGCCCAGCCTGTGAAGAAGGGAAGTGTCGTGATATTTCTGTGTTTACTACACGGGAGCCTCGTGGAGTGCGATGAAGAGGAAATCCCCCCTCACCTGAAGGCCTGCCTATTTTTAGACGCTCACTCTGACATGAACCCACTGTGTGTGTGCACCTTTATACATGAAACCTCACACCCTCTCTGGAGCAGGGCTCCTTAACCTTTTTTTCACCCAACTTTTCCACGCTCCAATATTAACACTGAATTAGTAATCTTACTCTTGATGGTTAAATCACCAAAAATTATTCCCCGGGCGCGGCACCGCTACTGCCCACTGCTCCCCTCACCTCCCAGGGAGTGAATAAGGGGATGGGTCAAATGCAGAGAATAATTTCACCACACCTAGTGTGTGTGTGACAATCATTGCTACTTTAACTTAACTTGATTTGAATGGTATTCAATAATTATATCGAACTTACTTACAAACTCCGTTTCCATATGAGTTGGGAAATTGTGTTAGATGTAAATATAAACGGAATACAATGATTTGCAAATCCTTTTCAACCCATATTCAGTTGAATGCACTACAAAGACAACATATTTGATGTTCAAACTCATAAACTTTTTTTTTTTTTTTTTTGAAAATGATAATTAACTTAGAATTTCATGGCTGCAACACGTGCCAAAGTAGTTGGGAAAGGGCATGTTCACCACTGTGTTACATGGCCTTTCCTTTTAACAACACTCAGTAAACGTTTGGGAACTGAGGAAACTAATTGTTGAAGCTTTGAAAGTGGAATTCTTTCCCATTCTTGCTTGATGTACAGCTTAAGTTGTTCAACAGTCCGGGGGTCTCCGTTGTGCTATTTTAGGCTTCATAATGCGCCACACATTTTCAATGGGAGACAGGTCTGGACTACAGGCAGGCCAGTCTAGTACCCGCACTCTTTTACTATGAAGCCACGTTGATGTAACACGTGGCTTGGCATTGTCTTGCTGAAATAAGCAGGGGCGTCCATGGTAACATTGCTTGGATGGCAACATATGTTGCTCCAAAACCTGTATGTACCTTTCAGCATTAATGGTGCCTTCACAGATGTGTAAGTTACCCATGTCTTGGGCACTAATACACCCCCATACCATCACACATGCTGGCTTTTCAACTTTGCGCCTATAACAATCCGAATGCTTCTATTCCTCTTTGGTCCGGAGGTCACAACGTCCACAGTTTCCAAAAACAATTTGAAATGTGGACTCGTCAGACCACAGAACACTTTTCCACTTTGCATCAGTCCATCTTAGATGAGCACGGGCCCAGCGAAGCCGACGGCATTTCTGGGTGTTGTTGATAAACGGTTTTCGCCTTACATGGGAGAGTTTGAACTTGCACTTACAGATGTAGCGACCAACTTTAGTTACTGACAGTGGGTTTCTGAAGTGTTCCTGAGCCCATGTGGTGATATCCTTTACACACTGATGTCGCTTGTTGATGCAGTACAGCCTGAGGGATCGAAGGTCACGGGCTTAGCTGCTTACGTGCAGTGATTTCTCCAGATTCTCTGAACCCTTTGATGATATTACGGACCGTAGATGGTGAAATCCCTAAATTCCTTGCAATAGCTGGTTGAGAAAGGTTTTTCTTAAACTGTTCAACTATTTGCTTACGCATTTGTTGACAAAGTGGTGACCCTATATATATATATATATATATATATATATATATATATATATATATATATATATATATATATAATTAAGAATAATATATATATATATATATATATATATATATATATATATATATATATATATATATATATATATGTATATATATATATATATATATATATATATTATATATAGATATAGGTTTCTCATAGTCATTCACGTCGACGTCCCACTGGGGTGAGTTTTTCCTTGCCCTTATGTGGGCTTTGTACCGAGGATGTCGTTGTGGCTTGTGCAGCCCTTTGAGACACTTGTGATTTAGGGCTATATAAATAAACATTGATTGATTGATTGATTGATAGATATATAATCAATAATATATGTATGTATATACATACATATACTGTGTATATATACATATATATGTGTATATATATATATACATAATTATATATATATATATATATATATATATATATAGATATAATATTAATTATATATATATATATATGTATATATATATATATATATATATATATATATATATATCTGTATATATATATATATGTGTGTATATAATATGTGTATCTTAAGTAGACAGTCGATTTTACAGTAAAAACTTTACATTTACAAAATGTTACTGTAAAATAGTGTTTTTTTTAAATTTCTTACATTTTACAGTAAATATAAAAACAGTACCACAGTTTTGTTTTCTTGTTTTTTACAGAAAAAGCCAGCAGCTTAGTTGCCAGAATTGTTGTGTTAAATATACATTAGTTTTTACAACATTATATTGTTAATGGAAAAACAGTACAAGTTATTTTTTTTATTCTGGCAACTTCGCTGACAGTTTTTCTAATGTAAAAACAAATGTACCGTCTTTCCATTTACAGTAATACACCGTAAAATGTATTGTCATTTTTATTAATTTGATGGGTATGTTTGCTGTAAAGTTAAGTATTTGTATTTATTTTTATTTAGACAAAACCATGTTTGGAAAGTATGAGGATATACTGTAATATTTGTTGCAATATTAGATAGCATTAATGTTTAAAAGGTACGCAATTTCAAGCAGTACATATATTTTTTCTGTCAAAATGAAAAAAAATCCATTACATTTAGTGAGAAAATATGAAGTACTTTATTAACCTGTCCTTGTGTTTGACACCTGTACACTACTCGGAGGCTGAAGGGCCGCGGGTTGTAGACCCCTGAGCATCCAGGACAGACAGGTGTTCTGCTTTACATGGCAACATAGTAGTTAGGGTTCATTGGTCATCATCATATGTTTTTGCTCTTTGCTGTCACTGCTACTCCTCTGTGGGACAGCATGGTGGCCAGCTATTAAGTCGTCTGTTTTCATCGCAAAATGCCACAGTATTCTGGACATCTGTGTTGGTGAATTTTTTGCAATTTGTTCAATGAACAATGGAGACAGCAAAGAGGAAAGCTGTAGGTGGGAAGCGGTGTATTGCGGCCGGCTGCAGCAACACAAACACGGCCGGTGTTTCATTGTTTACATTCCCGGAAGATGACAGTCAAGCTTTACCATTGGCCTGTGGAGAACTGGGACAACAGAGACTCTTACCAGGAGGGCTTTGAGTTGGATACGCAGACACGGTACCGTGAGTACGCATGCAGCTGCGGCTTCCAAACATTTGATCGCTTGCCCGTACGTGCGTGCCGCTATGTGCATGTCACGTACGCAACTTTGGGGAAATATATGTGCTGTATGAACTTTGTGGAGGTGAACGGATACTTTGGGCTGTGGGATTGAGTGTGTTGTGCAGGTTGTCACGTTCAAACACAGGACATCTATTAAACAAGACAAAAGGCAAGGAATCAAACAGAGACAGAATTAAATTTGGACTCAATTGAGGAGAGACATGCGTCAACCTGTAACCTCTTACAGTGTCTTAGCACGCTCTGACGAAGAAGGTTTTCGTCTCCTCTTTATTACAATATTCAATGTTCACGCACCAACACATGTCTCAGCAGGAATGGTAAGTGTGTAAAAGAGTCATTGTTTTCGGTCGCTTTGAAGTCCAAGAAGAGGATTTCTCGGGCTTGGGCTCTTCCTGGATCCAGCTGGGGCAGGTGTTGGAGGACAATGGATAACCCCTCCCGTCTCCTGACCACAGTGACTTCAAGAGGGCAGCGGGTCGTAAACAGCGTTGACCTCGGTCACCAAACAGTTGGAAGATAGTTTGTGAAATACTTCAAAGACAGTTCGTTTAACATTTCAAAGAGAGTTCCCCTGGAAGCTGAGCAGATCCTGCCATCTGTCCGTGTTGAAATCACAGTGGAGTTTTACGAGCCTTCTTCCTCTTGTTAGGCCTCGAAAGACAGCATTCATAATACAACGTTTCTTTTGTGATAACTTACAAACAATTATTCTAACACAGGTGTTTGAGTTGTATTGGCGGGTTATATGGACGGGAGGGGGGAGGTGTTTGTTATGCGGGATTAATTTGTGGCATATTAAATATAAGCCTGGTTGTGTTGTGGCTAATAGAGTATATTGTGTTTATTTACTGTTTTAGTCATTCCCAGCTGAATATCAGGTCCCACCCGCCTCTCACAGCATCTTCCCTATCTGAATCGCTCCCACTGCCCTCTAGTCCTTCACTCTCACTTTCCTCATCCACAAATCTTTCATCCTCGCTCAAATTAATGGGGAAATCGTCGCTTTCTCGGTCCGAATCGCTCTCGCTGCTGGTGGCCATGATTGTAAACAATGTGCAGATGTGAGGAGCTCCACAACCTGTGACGTCACGCTACTCGTCTGCTACTTCCGGTACAGGCAAGGCTTTTTTTATCAGCGACCAAAAGTTGCGAACTTTATCGTCGATGTTCTCTACTAAATCCTTTCAGCAAAAATATGGCAATATCGCGAAAAGATCAAGTATGACACATAGAATCATACTTGCCAACCCTCCCGAATTTTCCGGGAGACTCCCGAAATTCAGCGCCTCTCCCGAAAACCTCCCGGGACAAATATTC
Source organism: Nerophis lumbriciformis (assembly GCF_033978685.3). Taxonomy (NCBI): domain Eukaryota; kingdom Metazoa; phylum Chordata; class Actinopteri; order Syngnathiformes; family Syngnathidae; genus Nerophis; species Nerophis lumbriciformis. The sequence goes on from NC_084550.2 coordinate 67,949,119, forward strand.
TCCCGAAAATCTCCCGATTTTCAGCCGAAGCTGGAGGCCACGCCCCCTCCAGCTCCATGCGGACCAGAGTGAGGACAGACTTTTTTTATGACGGGAGGACAACAGGGTGACAAGAACTAAATCATCCAGACTAGAGATAAATTGTATTATTATGTTTATCTTACCTAAAAATAAATATATTTACTAATTAAAAAAAACAAAAACGAAATACATTTTTACTATATTTTGCTAAAAACATCAAAATTAATTGTATTTTTATTTGTATTTTTTCTGACTCCTTATTACATCCAGCCATAGAATTATACATTAAAATAAACATATTTGAAATAATTAATTTTAAATTATCATAATAATTCATTTAAAATGACCATATTTAATTATTAAAATAATTGCTTGTTTATCAACAACTTTAGCATTTTATTCATTACATTTTGAAGCTCTCAGAAGCCAAGTTATGTTATATTCCTTAAGATATATTTATGCAAGTTTGAAGTATCAATTATCTAAACACAGTTTGTTTGCATATTTTCAGGATGTAGATATATATATATATATATACATATATACATATATGTATATATATATATATATATGTATATATATATATATATATATATATATACATATATATATATATATATATATACAGGTAAAAGCCAGTAAATTAGAATATTTTGAAAAACTTGATTTATTTCAGTAATTGCATTCAAAAGGTGTAACTTGTACATTATATTTATTCATTGCACACAGACTGATGCATTCAAATGTTTATTTCATTTAATTTTGATGATTTGAAGTGGCAACAAATGAAAATCCAAAATTCCGTGTGTCACAAAATTAGAATATTACTTAAGGCTAATACAAAAAAGGGATTTTTAGAAATGTTGGCCAACTGAAAAGTATGAAAATGAAAAATATGAGCATGTACAATACTCAATACTTGGTTGGAGCTCCTTTTGCCTCAATTACTGCGTTAATGCGGCGTGGCATGGAGTCGATGAGTTTCTGGCACTGCTCAGGTGTTATGAGAGCCCAGGTTGCTCTGATAGTGGCCTTCAACTCTTCTGCGTTTTTGGGTCTGGCATTCTGCATCTTCCTTTTCACAATACCCCACAGATTTTCTATGAGGCTAAGGTCAGGGGAGTTGGCGGGCCAATTTAGAACAGAAATACCATGGTCCGTAAACCAGGCACGGGTAGATTTTGCGCTGTGTGCAGGCGCCAAGTCCTGTTGGAACTTGAAATCTCCATCTCCATAGAGCAGGTCAGCAGCAGGAAGCAGGAAGTGCTCTAAAACTTGCTGGTAGACGGCTGCGTTGACCCTGGATCTCAGGAAACAGAGTGGACCGACACCAGCAGATGACATGGCACCCCAAACCATCACTGATGGTGGAAACTTTACACTAGACTTCAGGCAACGTGGATCCTGTGCCTCTCCTGTCTTCCTCCAGACTCTGGGACCTCGATTTCCAAAGGAAATGCAAAATTTGCTTTCGTCAGAAAACATGACTTTGGACCACTCAGCAGCAGTCCAGCTCTTTTTTTCCTTAGCCCAGGTGAGACGCTTTGCGCGCTGTTTCTTGGTCAACAGTGGCTTGACACGAGGTATGCGGCAGTTGAAACCCATGTCTTTCAAGCGTCTCTTGGTGGTGGATCTTGAAGCACTGACTCCAGCAGCTGTCCACTCCTTCTGAATCTCCCCCACATTTTTGAATGGTTTTTTTTTCACAATCTTGACCAGGGCGCGGTGATCCCTATCGCTTGTACACTTTTTCTGACCACAGTTTTTCCTTCCCTTTGCCTCTCCATTAATGTGTTTGGACACAGAGCTCTGAGAACAGCCAGCCTCTTCAGCAATAATCTTTTGTGTCTTTCCCTCCTTGTGCAATGTGTCGATGGTTGCCTTTTGGACAGCTGTCAAATCTGAAGTCTTCCCCATGTTTGTGTAGGCTTCAGAACTGGACTGAGAGACCATTTAAAGCCCTTTGCAGGTGTTTTGAGTTAATCAGCTGATTAGTTTGTGGCACCAGGTGTCTTCAAAATTTAACCCTTACACAATATTCTAATTTTGTGACACACGGAATTTTGGATTTTCATTTGTTGCCACTTCAAATCATCAAAATTAAATGAAATAAACATTTGAATGCATCAGTCTGCAATGAATAAATATAATGTACAAGTTACACCTTTTGAATGCAATTACTGAAATAAATCAAGTTTTTCAAAATATTCTAATTTACTGGCTTTTACCTGTGTGTGTATATATATATATATATATATATATATATATATATATATATATATATATATATATATATATATAAATATATATATATATATGTATGAAATACTTCACTTGGTGAATTCTAGCTGTCAATATACTCCTCCCCTCTTAACCACGCCCCGCCCCACCCCTGACCACGCCTCCCGAAATCGGAGGTTTCAAGGTTGGCAAGTATGCATAGAATGGACCTGCTATCCCCGTTTAAATAAGAAAATCGCATTTCAGTAGGCCTTTAACCTCCGTTTTGGCACTTTGGAGGCCTCGTTTATTTCCTTTGAGGCTTTGACAGACCGATAGGCTCCACTGCATGTACGCAATCACAACATGTTTCTCACACAGCCACTTCAACTCTCACGTTTTGCTTTCAGCGCCTTCTCTTTGTCTTTGCAGGCTCATTTCAAACCTAACGCCAAGTTCAGTGCACAACACTTCCCCGCCCTCTGCAGTGTGTAATTTGGGGCTTTTATTGTGGCGCTCATAATGGTTTTTTTTCTTCCTTTAGCGCTGCGCTTTTCCTGTTTTACAGATAAAAGTCTACATTACTTGAGCGCGGTGAAAGCTTGTGATATTCTAAATTGGGGCTATTGTGTTTTATATTCATTTTTGTGGCCCATTGTCCGTGGAATTGTGTCTATAGTACACATAAGTGACCACTCAGAACTAACTTCAACACACATTTTACCATCAGATGCATGATGTCTGACGTAGGGGGCCGACGGCTCATTTGCAATTGTTTTGTTGTGGTTTGAGATAATTTGTCGTATATTGTTCATACAGCTGTAGCTCAATTTAATGTTGTTCTTGTTGAATACTTTTCTTAGGATGTTGTCTTTGGGAAAGTGTTTGTCAATCAGATTGAGGAATTTGTGTCCAATGTTAGTTGAGACGTTTTTGCTGTATGGGGGGTTGTACCAGATGATCGTTTCGTTTTCTGTTCTTTTTTGGTTGGTTTCCTGGCGTGGGTTCATAGGTGAGGGTGAAATAACATGGCAAATTCTTGCATCCAGCACACCTTACAATAGTGGTAATAAAAGATGCAACCTATGCTTGAAAGAGAAACTGTTTATTATTTACCGTCCAGACCTGTCATCCCTCAACAAGCGCAGCGAAATTGTAACAGCATGCCGCCACAGACGGAAACACCTCCTAGGTAACACATGAGCCAATCACCACGCCCCTACGCCAGCCTGTACCCACCCACTCTGTGCCCTATATAAACCATGGTATGTAAATGCTCCCATTAAAACCTCCTGATGATTGAGGGAACCCCCCCTCATGAAACAGGCCTGTAGAGATGAAATAGTCTTGTGATTTTTTTCCCACACATACATATATATATATATATATATATACATATATATATATATGTATATATATATATATAAATAAGAGAAATACTTGAATTTCAGTGTTCATTTATTTACACGTATACACACACATAACACTCATCTACTCATTGTTGAGTTAAGGGATGAATTGTCCATCCTTGTTCTATTCTCTGTCACTATTTTTCGAACCATGCTGACTCTGATGATGCGTTGCTGTGTGGCACGCACAAAAGTGCCTTCATCAAATGCACTAGATGGCGGTATTGTCCTGTTTAAGAGTGTCACAACATTGCTGTTTACGGCAGACGAACTGCTTTACGGTAGAGGAAAGCACGTCACTCAGGTCCGCATAGAGCTGGAGGGGGCGTGGCCTCCAGCTCCGCCTGAATTTCGGGGGAGATATTCGGGAGAAAATTTGTCCCGGGAGGTTTTGGGAGAGGCGCTGAATTTCGGGAGTCTCCCGGAAAATCCGGGAGGGTTGGCAAGTATGCATATTGCATAAAGCCTGCCATAATCTAAGGTTAGGTTACAGTAGAGTAGAAAGCTTTATTGACATTTTATTAAATAGTTGGTCTTGGTCTGTGCTTTAAGACGAAGACAATCACAGGCCTCGAATTTTAACTTTTTAAGGTCGAGGCAAGTGTCGCCTTAAAGGAGAGTTCATATTTTAGGGCCCCAAAGCAAGTTAGAAGGGCACCAAGGCAACATTATTTTCTTTCGAGGCAGGATAAATATTTATATATATATATATATAAAATAATTTTGAAAGATGGCACCTGATGGCCATATGACGTAACTGCACTTTTTGTCCATATAGATAAAAATAGTGTTCATGTATGAGATCTAGGGCTGCCGATTATGGCCAAAGTAATAATTAAGATTATTGTTATTACAAACCCCGTTTCCATATGAGTTGGGAAATTGTGTTGGATGTAAATATAAACGGAATACAATGATTTGCAAATCCTTTTCAACCCATATTCAGTTGAATGCACTACAAAGACAACATATTTGATGTTCAAACTCATAAACTATAATATAAATAATAATTAACTTGCAATTTCATGGCTGCAACACGTGCCAAAGTAGTTGGGAAAGGGCATGTTCACCACTGTGTTACATGGCCTTTCCTTTTAACAACACTCAATAAACGAATGGGAACTGAGGAAACTAATTGTTGAAGCTTTGAAAGTGGAATTCTTTCCCATTCTTGTTTTATGTAGAGCTTCAGTCCGGGGTCTCCGCTGTCGTATTTTACGCTTCATAATGCGCCACACATTTTCGATGGGAGACAGGTCTGGACTGCAGGCGGAGCCAGGAAAGTACCCGCACTCTTTTTTTTACGAAGCCACGCTGTTGTAACACGTGCTGAATGTGGCTTGGCATTGTCTTGCTGAAAAAAGACGGTGCTTAGATGGCAGCATATGTTGTTCCAAAACCTGTATGTACCTTTCAGCATTAATGGTGCCTTCACAGATGTGTAAGTTACCCATGCCTTGGGCACTATTACACCCCCATACCATCAAAGGTGATGGGTCTAATGCAGAGAATAATTTCGCCACACCTAGTGTGTGTGTGACAATCATTGGTACTTTTAACTAAAACTTTAACCTGTTTTTAAAACCTTAAACTATTTCTACCATAACAATCTATAAGGTTGATATAGTCCGCTGCTCTTTCTCCTCCCAGGGGGTAAGCAAGGGTGATGGGTCAGATGCAGAGAATAATTTCGCCACACCTAGTGTGTGTGTGACAATCATTGGAACTTTAACTTTAACCTATTTTTAAAACCTTAAACTATTTTTACCATAACAATCTATAAGGTTGATATAGTCCGCTCCTCTTTCCCCCCCCCCATCTTTATCTGCTTTCTTTTGTATCTATTTTTCTTGTTGCATTGGAAACAATCGTATTGTTGATAATTGAGGTAATTATTGTTATTATTCATTATCAATAATGATATTGCTATTGGTATTTGTATTGCTCCATTTGTAGTGTAATAATGTTTGTAATTTCTGTGTTATTAATATTTACTTCACTAATTGCTTCTCTGCTTTCACTTTTCCTATCATATTTGCACATATTGTGTTTGCTGATTTTGTTCTTTTGTTGTTGTTGTTCAAACAAGTATTGCGGTATACCGTACAACCAGTCTGATGTAACCCCTAACCTCTCTATTTGCAGCTTCGATGTGGAGAATGGGTTGTCAGTGGGGCGCAGTCCCCTGGACCCACAGACCAGCCCAGGCTCTGGTCTGGTCCTACAGGCCAACTTCCCCCACAGCCAGCGGCGGGAATCCTTCCTCTACCGCTCGGACTCAGACTTTGACCTGTCCCCGAAAGGTCCTTCCAAGAACTCATCCACTGCAACTGACCTGTGAGTACTAGCTGGGCGTTTGTTATTTTCAGTCAAAATAAGGAGCACTTTGTTCTGACTCTTCGTGGCGTAGGATCTATAGGATGTGCAATTCTTCTCTAGATGCTTGCATTGAGACTGTTGAGTAGTTTGACCTGACCACAATTCTGGCCCCACTCAGCTTTTACAGCTGAGAGTCCCAAAAGTAACAAAGCTGACAATTTACTACATTGGGCATTATTTCCATTTGCAACAATCACAAACAATCAGAAAGACTTGTCTGATTGATGTTCTTCCTGGTTGTTTTGAGTATGTGTTGTGCCTCCAAGACCCTGTCTACATTAAGCCGGATAACTCCTTAAACAAATAATGATTTAGCCTAAGCCCCGTGTCAGCCACACTAAACCACCGTTTAAGGTTCCCCTCCTTAGATAATTTTTTACGAGGGTAAGCGCGCCGTGTATTTCTTGAATCTCCGACTCTTAGCTCTGTATGGACTCATCGATCGTTTACAAACTGAGTTCGGAGAGTAAGTGATGCCAGAAAGACCGCGCCACAGCCAGCTTCATAACAAGCGGTATCGTAACTCGGAGCTAACCACTGGAAAGATGGAGGCGAGTCATCCAGACATGCCCGTGTTTCTCCTTCTTCTACATGTACAGACGCTTCTGGAAATCCATCCATCCATCCATCCATCTTCTTCCGCGTATCCGAGGTCGGGTCGCGGGGGCAGCAACCTAAGCAGGGAAGCCCAGACTTCTCTCTCCCCAGCCACTTCGTCCAGCTCCTCCCGGGGGATCCCGAGGCGTTCCCAGGCCAGCCGGGAGACATAGTCTTCCCAACGTGTCCTGGGTCTTCCCCGTGGCCTCCTACCGGTCGGACGTGCCCTAAACACCTCCCGAGGGAGGCAATCGGGTGGCATCCTGACCAGATGCCCGAACCACCTCATCTGGCTCCTCTCCATGTGGAGGAGCAGCGGCTTTACTTTGAGCTCCCCCCGGATGGCAGAGCTTCTCACCCTATCTCTAAGGGAGAGCCCCGCCACCCGGCGGAGGAAACTCATTTCGGCCGCTTGTACCCGTGATCTTGTCCTTTCGGTCATAACCCAAAGCTCATGACCATAGGTGAGGATGGGAACGTAGATCGACCGGTAAATTGAGAGCTTTGCCTTCCGGCTCAGCTCCTTCTTCACCACAACGGATCGATACAGCGTCCGCATTACTGAAGATGCCTCACTGATCCGCCTGTCGATCTCACGATCCACTCTTCTCTCACTCGTGAACAAGACTCCGAGGTACTTGAACTCCTCCACTTGGGGCAGGGTCTCCTCCCCAACCCGGAGATGGCACCCCACCCTTTTCCGGGCGAGAACCATGGACTCGGACTTGGAGGTGCTGATTCTCATCCCAGTCGCTTCACACTCGGCTGCGAACCGATCCAGCGAGAGCTGAAGATCCTGGCCAGATGAAGCCATCAGGACCACATCATCTGCAAAAAGCAGAGACCTAATCCTGCAGCCACCAAACCGGATCCCCTCAACGCCTTGACTGCGCCTAGAAATTCTGTCCATAAAAGTTATAAACAGAATCGGTGGAAATCCTACATGAATATCTTAAGACTTGGATTTAGACTTCCTTTTATTGTCATTCATATTGGAACTTTACAGTACAGACAAGAGAGTTTGCCCAACCAGTCTACATGTGCTTTGTGGACTTGGAGAAGGAATTCGACCGTGTACCCCGGGAAGTCCTGTGGGGAGTGCTCAGAGAGTATGGGGTAACGGACTGTCTGATTGTGGCGGTCCGCTCCCTGTATGATCAGTGTCAGAGCTTGGTCCGCATTGCCGGCAGTAAGTCGGACCCGTTTCCAGTGAGGGTTGGACTCCGCCAAGGCTGCCCTTTGTCACCCATTCTGTTCATAACCTTTATGGACAGAATTTCTAGGTGCAGTCAAGGCGTTGAGGGGATCCGGTATGATGGCTGCAGGATTAGGTCTCTGATTTTTGTAGATGATGTGGTCCTGATGGCTTCATCTGGCCAAGATCTTCAGCTCTCACTGGATCGGTTCGCAGCCGAGTGTGAAGCGACTGTGATGAGAATCAGCAACTCCAAGTCCGAGTTCATGGTTCTCGCCCGGAAAAGGGTGGAGTACCATCTCCGGCTTGGGGAGGAGATCTTTCCCCCAAGCGGAGGAATTCAAGTACCTCGGAGACTTGTTCACGAGTGAGGGAAGAGTGGATCGTGAGATCGACAGGCGGAGCGGTGCGGCGTCTTCAGTAATGCGGACGCTGTATCGATCCGTTGTGGTGAAGAAGGAGCTGAGCCGGAAGACAAAGCTCTCAATTTACCGGTCGATCTACGTTCCCATCCTCACCTATGGTCATGAGCTTTGGGTTATGACCGAAAGGACAAGATCACGGGTACAAGCGGCCGAAATGAGTTTCCTCCACCGGATGGCGGGGCTCTCCCTTAGAGATAGGGTGAGAAGCTCTGCCATCCGGGAGGAGCTCAAAGTAAAGCCGCTGCTCCTCCACATGGAGAGGAGCCAGATGAGGTGTTTCGGGCATCTGGTCAGGATGCCACCCGAACGCCTCCCTAGGGAGGTGTTTAGGACACCCCCACCCACCTGGGCGACCGGTGCATCGGACGTCGAGTGGATCTAGCATAATATTGTGAGAGTCCAGTCCATAGTTGATCTAGCATAATAGTGTGAGAGTCCAGTCCATAGTGGATCTAACATAATAGTGAGAGAGTCCAGTCCATAGTGGATCTAACATAATAGTGAGAGTCCAGTCCATAGTGGATCTAACATAATAGTGTGAGAGTCCAGTCCATAGTGGATCTAACATAATAGTGAGAGAGTCCAGTCTATAGTGGATCTAACATAATAGTGTGAGTCCAGTCCATAGTGGATCTAACATAATAGTGAGAGAGTCCAGTCCATAGTGGATCTAACATAATAGTGAGAGTCCAGTCCATAGTGGATCTAACATAATAGTGTGAGAGTCCAGTCCATAGTGGATCTAACATAATAGTGAAAGAGTCCAGTTCATAGTGGATCTAACATAATAGTGTGAGTCCAGTCCATAGTGGATCTAACATAATAGTGTGAGAGTCCAGTCCATACTGGATCTAACATAATAGTGTGAGAGTCCAGTCCATAGTGGATCTAACATAATAGTGTGAGAGTCCAGTCCATAGTGAATCTAACATAATAGTGTGAGAGTCCAGTCCATAGTGGATCTAACATAATAGTGAGAGTCCAGTCCATAGTGGATCTAACATCATAGTGTGAGAGTACAGTCCATAGTGGATCTAACATAATAGTGTGAGAGTCCAGTCCATAGTGGATCTAACATAATAGTGTGAGAGTCCAGTCCATAGTGGATCTAACATAATAGTGTGAGAGTCCAGTCCATAGTGGATCTAGCATAATATTGTGAGAGTCCAGTCCATAGTGGATCTAACATAATAGTGAGAGTCCAGTCCATAGTGGATCTAACATAATAGTGTGAGAGTCCAGTCCATAGTGGATCTAACATAATAGTGAGAGTCCAGTCCATAGTGGATCTAACATCATAGTGTGAGAGTCCAGTCCATAGTGGATCTAACATAATAGTGAGAGTCCAGTCCATAGTGGATCTAACATAATAGTGAGAGTCCAGTCCATAGTGGATCTAGCATAATAGTAAGAGTCCAGTCCATAGTGGATCTAACATAATAGTGAGAGTCCAGTCCATAGTGGATCTAACATAATAGTGAGAGTCCAGTCCATTGTGGATCTAGCATAATAGTAAGAGTCCAGTCCATAGTGGATCTAACATAATAGTGAGAGTCCAGTCCATAGTGGATCTAACATAATAGTGAGAATCCAGTCCATAGTGGATCTAACATAATAGTGAGAGTCCAGTCCATAGTGGATCTAACATCATAGTGTGAGAGTCCAGTCCATAGCGGATCTAACATAATAGTGAGAATCCAGTCCATAGTGGATCTAACATAATAGTGAGAGTCCAGTCCATAGTGGATCTAACATAATAGTGAGAGTCCAGTCCATAGTGGATCTAACATAATAGTGTGAGAGTCCAGTCCATAGTGGATCTAACATAATAGTGTGAGAGTCCAGTCCATAGTGGATCTAGCATAATATTGTGAGAGTCCAGTCCATAGTGGATCTAACATAATAGTGAGAGTCCAGTCCATAGTGGATCTAACATAATAGTGTGAGAGTCCAGTCCATAGTGGATCTAACATAACAGTGAGAGTCCAGTCCATAGTGGATCCAACATCATAGTGTGAGAGTCCAGTCCATAGTGGATCTAACATAATAGTGAGAGTCCAGTCCATAGTGGATCTAACATAATAGTGTGAGAGTCCAGTCCATAGTGGATCTAACATAATAGTGAGAGTCCAGTCCATAGTGGATCTAGCATAATAGTAAGAGTCCAGTCCATAGTGGATCTAACATAATAGTGAGAGTCCAGTCCATAGTGGATCTAACATAATAGTGAGAGTCCAGTCCATAGTGGATCTAGTATAATAGTAAGAGTCCAGTCCATAGTGGATCTAACATAATAGTGAGAGTCCAGTCCATAGTGGATCTAACATAATAGTGAGAATCCAGTCCATAGTGGATCTAACATAATAGTGAGAGTCCAGTCCATAGTGGATCTAACATCATAGTGTGAGAGTCCAGTCCATAGCGGATCTAACATAATAGTGAGAATCCAGTCCATAGTGGATCTAACATAATAGTGAGAGTCCAGTCCATGGTGGATCTAACATAATAGTGAGAGTCCAGTCCATAGCGGATCTAACATAATAGTGAGAGTCCAGTCCATAGTGGATCTAACATAATAGTGTGAGAGTCCAGTCCATAGTGGATCTAACATAATAGTGTGAGAGTCCACTCCATAGTGGATCTAACATAATAGTGTGAGTCCAGTCCATAGTGGATCTAACATAATAGTGTGAGAGTCCAGTCCATACTGGATCTAACGTAATAGTGTGAGAGTCCAGTCCATAGTGGATCTAACATAATAGTGTGAGAGTCCAGTCCATAGTGGATCTAACATAATAGTGTGAGAGTCCAGTCCATAGAGGATCTAGCATAATATTGTGAGAGTCCAGTCCATAGTGGATCTACTAACATAATAGTGAAAGTCCAGTCCATAGTGGATCTAACATAATAGTGTGAGAGTCCAGTCCATAGTGGATCTAACATAATAGTGAGAGTCCAGTCCATAGTGGATCTAGCATAATAGTAAGAGTCCAGTCCATAGTGGATCTAACATAATAGTGAGAGTCCAGTCCATAGTGGATATAACATAATAGTGAGAGTCCAGTCCATAGTGGATCTAACATAATAGTGAGAATCCAGTCCATAGTGGATCTAACATAATAGTGAGAGTCCAGTCCATAGTGGATCTAACATCATAGTGTGAGAGTCCAGTCCATAGTGGATCTAACATAATATTGTGAGAGTCCAGTCCATAGTATATCTAATATAATCGTGAGAGTCCAGTCCATAGTGGATCTAACTTAATAGTGTGAGAGTCCAGTCCATAGTGGATCTAACATAATAGTGTGAGAGTCCAGTCCATAGTATATCTAATATAATAGTGAGAGTCCAGTCCATAGTGGATCTAACTTAATAGTGTGAGAGTCCAGTCCATAGTGGATCTAACATAATAGTGTGAGAGTCCAGTCCATAGTATATCTAATATAATAGTGAGAGTCCAGTCCATAGTGGATCTAACTTAATAGTGTGAGAGTCCAGTCCATAGTGGATCTAACATAATAGTGTGAGAGTCCAGTCCATAGCGGATCTAACATAATAGTGAGAATCCAGTCCATAGTGGATCTAACATAATAGTGAGAATCCAGTCCATAGTGGATCTAACATAATAGTGAGAGTCCAGTCCATAGTGGATCTAACATCATAGTGTGAGAGTCCAGTCCATAGTGGATCTAACATAATATTGTGAGAGTCCAGTCCATAGTGGATCTAACATAATATTGTGAGAGTCCAGTCCATAGTGGATCTAACATAATAGTGTGAGAGTCCAGTCCATAGTGGATCTAACATAATAGTGTGAGAGTCCAGTCCATAGTGGATCTAGCATAATATTGTGAGAGTCCAGTCCATAGTGGATCTAACATAATAGTGAGAGTCCAGTCCATAGTGGATCTAACATAATAGTGTGAGAGTCCAGTCCATAGTGGATCTAACATAATAGTGAGAGTCCAGTCCATAGTGGATCTAGCATAATAGTAAGAGTCCAGTCCATAGTGGATCTAACATAATAGTGAGAGTCCAGTCCATAGCGGATCTAACATAATAGTGAGAATCCAGTCCATAGTGGATATAACATAATAGTGAGAGTCCAGTCCATAGTGGATCTAACATAATAGTGAGAATCCAGTCCATAGTGGATCTAACATAATAGTGAGAGTCCAGTCCATAGTGGATCTAACATCATAGTGTGAGAGTCCAGTCCATAGTGGATCTAACATAATATTGTGAGAGTCCAGTCCATAGTGGATCTAACATAATAGTGTGAGAGTCCAGTCCATAGTATATCTAATATAATAGTGAGAGTCCAGTCCATAGTGGATCTAACTTAATAGTGTGAGAGTCCAGTCCATAGTGGATCTAACATAATAGTGTGAGAGTCCAGTCCATAGCGGATCTAACATAATAGTGAGAATCCAGTCCATAGTGGATCTAACATAATAGTGAGAATCCAGTCCATAGTGGATCTAACATAATAGTGAGAGTCCAGTCCATAGTGGATCTAACATCATAGTGTGAGAGTCCAGTCCATAGTGGATCTAACATAATATTGTGAGAGTCCAGTCCATAGTGGATCTAACATAATAGTGTGAGAGTCCAGTCCATAGTGGATCTAACATAATAGTGAGAGTCCAGTCCATAGTGGATCTAACATCATAGTGTGAGAGTCCAGTCCATAGTGGATCTAACATAATATTGTGAGAGTCCAGTCCATAGTGGATCTAACATAATAGTGTGAGAGTCCAGTCCATAGTGGATCTAACATAATAGTGAGAGTCCAGTCCATAGTGGATCTAACATCATAGTGTGAGAGTCCAGTCCATAGTGGATCTAACATAATATTGTGAGAGTCCAGTCCATAGTGGATCTAACATAATATTGTGAGAGTCCAGTCCATAGTGGATCTAACATAATAGTGTGAGAGTCCAGTCCATAGTATATCTAATATAATAGTGAGAGTCCAGTCCATAGTGGATCTAACTTAATAGTGTGAGAGTCCAGTCCATAGTGGATCTAACATAATAGTGAGAGTCTAGTCCATAGGGGATCTAACATAATAGTGAGAATCCAGTCCATAGTGGATCTAACATAATAGTGAGAGTCCAGTCCATAGTGGATCTAACATAATAGTGAGAGTCCAGTCCATAGTGGGGCCAGCAGGAGACCATCCCGAGCGGAGACAGGTCAGCAGCGCAGAGACGTTCCCAACTGATGCACAGACGAGCGGTCCACCCCGTGTCCCGACTTTGGACAGCCAGCGCTTCATCCGTGGCCACCATCAACTGGCGATTGCAGCTATTTCGGAGCGACGGTTTTGGACCAGGCCTGGAAGGACGGCAGCCTGGTGGGATGTGTTTGTCAAAGGGTGTGTTGTGCCAGAAGAATGGCAAGAGAACTTTCGAATGTCCAGGTCAGCTGCGATTCTACTCAGCGAAAAACTTGGTCCATTTGTCGAAGGGGAGACAACGAGAATGCTGGCTCCCGTAGACGAGGGAGTACTACAGAAAACAGCAAATGCATTTGGACAGTTATTATTATTACTCAACGTTTAGTTTTGTACTCCATAACTATTGTGAAGCCATGAAATGGTTGCGGCCATCAAGTACGACTGCCAATTTCAGCCTAAAAGCTGATGTCGAGGAAAGCAAGGTGTGCTGTTAAAAGAAATGTGGCAATAGTGTTGAAACGGGGTCTTAAACGGTGGTATTGTGGGTGTGTGTGGACAAGGATAAGTGTCAGGTTCAAACACTGATGACATCTATTAAACAAGACAAGAAGCAAGGAATTAAACAGAGTCATAATTACATTTGGCTCAATTGAGGAGAGACGTCTGGACTGTACTCTTTGTACAGTCTCACCACGCTCTGACGAAAGATAGTACGCCTCCTCTTTTATTTGGTTCTAAGGGACGGGGGTCGTAAACAGCCATCGCCTTTGGTTAAAACAGTTCAAAGAAAAGGTCGTAAAACAGTTCAAAGAAGCGGTGCCTGGAGGGGAGTCTGGTCCTGCCTCCTCTCCGCTTTGTAGCTCTCGGGTCAAGACAATATCTTTCTGTTGATTACAATACATCAAAGAAACGGAACACCTTCACGTCGCTTCCCATCCTACACAGTGGAGTTTTACAAGGATCAAAGACAGCTTTTGTCTTCTCGCCGGGCATTCTGACAATAAGGTTAGGTGGGATATAGCCTGGACAACCTTAGCCGGCTTAGTGTAGAAGGGGCCTAAAACAGAGTCAGGTGTTGAAAAAGGACTTAAAGCACTAAAAAGTGCAGGCCCTCTCACCGCCTCATGCCTGTCTGTTTTTGAAGGGAAGAAAGCTTGAAGCACTGGGAGGTCAACTGGTTATCATCTCGGTGAGACCAATATGTTAAAAATAAATACATTTATTTAATCACTGGTTTTTGTTCCCTGAAGCCCTCTCATGTCTTCCCTTTTCGACGGCTTCATGGCCGTGTTCCGTTATTCCCTCCTGTCATTTGCAACTGGAACCTCAACTACATTAAAACCTCATTCACCTTTGACCCCTTTTGGTTCCCGTCAAAACACTTTTATTTCGACATGCATGAGATGTAAAAGGTCATATTTGTTTTTGTTTAGTTTTTTTTCCATCGTCTTGCTCCGCCCACCCTGTTTTGTTCCCTCCCCCAACATCAACAGTGCATGGCATTGATTGTTTTTGTGTATTTTCAAGAGCGACATTCGTGTTGGTCATAAGAGCTTAACATGCCTTACAGATATTCTGACCATTTTATTTCACTTTCACGGGACGTTTCATTAGGTACACGTGCTTATTCTAATAAGATCTGATACTAGAAGGGCATGCAAAGAAATGCAGTAGTACCTCAACTTACCAGCTTCGTCGGTTCTGTGACAGAGCTCTTAACTCAAAACACTTGCATCTCAATGTTGCCCCTCCTCCTCAGCAAGGAAAGCAGCCATTGGCTGTACTAAACGCGCTAGAAGTTGCTAGAGGATGTCATCGCCTCATTTGCATAATTTATGGAAATGGACACTGTAGAAGAGATACAAAAGTGAGTTTAAAAAAATTATATTTATCAATATTGTCACGTTCAAACACTGAGGACAGCTATTAAACAAGACAAAAGGCAAGGAATCAAACAGAGACAGAATTCAATTTGGACTCAATATTGAGGAGGGACATGGCCACTGCACTCTCTGTACAGTCCTGCACCACGCTCTGACGAAGAAGGTTTTCGTCTACTCCTTTATTCAGATGTTCAATGTTCACGCACCAACACATGTCACAGCAGGAATGGGAAGTATTTAAAACAGTCATTGTTTTCGGTCGCTTTGAAGTCCAAGAAGAGGATTTCTCGGGCTTGGGCTCTTCCTGGATCCAGCTGGGGCAGGTGTTGGAGGACAATGGATAACCCCTCCCGTCTCCTGACCACAGTGACTTCAAGAGGGCAGCGGGTCGTAAACAGCGTTGACCTCGGTCACCAAACAGTTGGAAGAGAGTTTGTGAAATACTTCAGAGAGAGTTCGTTTAACACTTCAAAGAGAGTTCCTCTGGAAGTTGAGCAGATCCTGCCATCTGTCCGTGTTGAAATCACAGTGGCGTTTCACGAGCCTTCTTCCTCTTGTTAGGCCTCGAAAGACAGCATTCATAATACAACGTTTCTTTTGTGATAACTTACAAACAATTATTCCAACAAATATCTTTCTTCTTTTGATTCTTAGTTTGTTTTTTTTATATCAATTTTATCACCTGATAAATGTCAAGACTTGGTCCTTGGGTTTTGTTTTTCCGGAAGGCGACGGAAAGTTGGCTCGGGCGAGACGGGAATGTGAGTACATGATTTATTAAACACTATCAAAAAAGAACAAACGAAAGGCGCACACAAGGGCGGAGGTAAAAAAAAAAAACTTGGCTAATGAAAACAAAAGACTTGCACAAAGGCAAAAGACTAGGAACAAGAAACAAAAACGTACTTGGCATGGAACTGTGAACATGGCATGAAGAAGAGTGATCATAATCAATCAATCAATCAATCAATGTTTATTTATATAGCCCTAAATCACAAGTGTCTCAAAGGGCTGCACAAGCCACAACGACATCCTCGGTACAGAGCCCACATAAGGGCAAGGAAAAACTCACCCCAGTGAGACGTCGATGTGAATGACTATGAGAAACCTTGGAGAGGACCGCATATGTGGGTAACCCCCCCGCCCCCGCCCCCACCCTCTAGGGAGACCGAATGCAATGGATGTCGAGTGGGTCTAACATAATATTGTGAGAGTACAGTCCATAGTGGATCCAGCATAACAGTAAGAGTCCAGTCCACAGTGGGGTCAGCGGGAAACCATCCCGAGCGGAGACGGGTCAGCAGCGCAGAGATGTTCCCAACCGATACACAGGCGAGCGGTCTACCCCGGGTCCCGACCCCGGACAGCCAGCACCCCATTCATGGCCACCGGATCTGTGTGTCTCCCCCTCCACAGGGTATAGGGGGGAGCAGAGGAGAAAAGAAAAGAAACGGCAGATCAACTGGTCTAAAAAAAATAAATAATAAAGTGTGATGTCGCCAGGGAGACTTCCTGGCTACAATGGGTTTAAATAATAGTGACATGATTAAAGACAGGTGTGTGAGTCGTGAGGGCAGGTGAAAACTAATGGTGACAAACAAGAGTGCACAATGAGTCCAAACGTGGAACAGTTGAAACTAATGGGTAACCATGGAAACAAGACAAGGGAGTGAAAAGCAGGAACTAAAAAGAGTCCAAACCCAAGCAGAACATAACTTAAACAAAACATGATCACACAGACATGACAATAACCTCTCCACGCAGGAGAGGGGGGCAGAGCAGAAAAGAGAGACGGCAGATCAAAGAAGGGCTCTATTTTTAAAGGATAGATAGATAGTACTTTATTGATTCCTTCAGGAGAGTTCCCTCAGGAAAATTACAATTCCAGCAGCAGTGTACAGAATTGAGGTATAGTTTAAAAAGTAAATAATAAATAATGGGGGTATATGTTATTGTTTTGCATCCCCTGTCATCCTAGTACCCCCCAGGGAGGGAGGAGTTGTACAGTCTGATGGCATGTGGGACAAAGTATACCAGATATAGAGTATACCAATGAGTTTTAAAATGGGAATTAAAATGCTTCTACTGAGGTAGCATCTCTAACTGTTAGCGGTAGGGCATTCCAGAGTTCTGGAGCCCGAATAGAAAACGCTCTAAAGCCCGCAGACTTTTATTGGACTCTGGGAATCACTAATAAGCCATTACATGACAACAGCTGTTTCTAAAGGAAGGGGGGTCGTAAACAGCCGTCGCCTTTGGTTACAAAACAGTTCAGAGAAAAGGTGCCTGGAGGGGGTCAGGTCCTGCTTCCTCTCCGCTTTGTAGATCTCGGGCCAAGACAAAATCTTCCTGTGGATTACAATACATCAAAGAAACCGACACCTTCATGTCGCTTCCCATCCTACGCAGTGGAGTTTTACAAGACTTTTGATTGGTAAGATCAAAGACAGCTTGGGAACTCATGATAACTTAGATACAATTATTCTGACACATACTTTTGTCCTTGAAAAGGCAGACTTTTACAAACGCTGGCCAAAGTGTAGAGATCCAACCAAAAAGTAACCCCAGTACGCTATAGCCAACATTCACCAGGAGATGGCAACAGACAAACATAGATCACTCTATTACATTCCTCCCCTTTTAGAAATGTAGAAGTTACTCAAAATAAATAAACAACCCAACCAAAAAATGCAGCAGCTCAATTAAAAAACTGTACTTAAGCCACATTCTTTTTCTTTTTTTTAGTACTGAACTCTTAACCCTCATTTGTAAACAATAACATGCTTATTATACAAACAGTATTTGTACACCTTTAACACAGATTTTTATACTGTCTTCAGAGATTCCGTTTTTTTGGTGGTACTCGAAACCTTTTTGGGTACCTGCAAAAGGGTGTTCAGCATGGTTAGAAAAATAGTGACAGAGAATAGAACAGGGATGGACAATTCAACCCTTAACTCAACAATGAGTAGATGAGTGTTATGTGTGTGTATATGTGTAAATAAATGAACACTGAAATTCAAGTATTTCTTTTATGTATATATATATATATATATATATATATATATATATAATAAAATAAATATATATATATATAGCTAGAATTCACTGAAAGTCAAGTATATATATATATGTATATATATATATATATATATATATATATATATATACATATATATATATATATATACATATATATGAATGTTTATGATTCCACGAGAGTGAAATAAGCTGGACAGGACAAAAAAAAAAATATATATATATATATATATATATGTATATATATATATATATATATATATATGTTTAAAAAAAATGTTTAAAGCAAAAATATAATTTATTCGATTACTCGATCGGAATATTCAATAAGATACTCGTGTGAGGTTTCCCTCCTGTGGTGGCTTCTCCTGGCCGACAGATCTTCGGGAGCCCGATATGCAGTTTGAATCAAGTCTTTTATTTTTCATAAACCCCCGGGGGTGGCTTGCTTTCCAGCAATATCTGTTCGTCTCTGGGCGTGTGTCTCCCTCTGGCTCCAACTCCAACCACGTGTCTCGTACCGGCTGCTGCTAATAAGGGCCACAAGTGATTAGATAACAAGCCCCAACTGGGCAATCTACCATACTTGCCAACCCTCCCGAATTTTCCGGGAGACTCCCGAAATTCAGCGCCTCTCCCGAAAACCTCCCGGGACAAATATTCTCCCGAAAATCTCCCGATTTTCAGCCGGAGCTGGAAGCCACGCCCCCTCCAGCTCCATGCGGACCTGAGTGAGGACAGCCTTTTTTTCATGACGGGAGGACAACAGGGTGACAAGAACTAAATCATCCAGACTAGAGATAAATTGTATTATTATGTTTATCTTACCTAAAAATAAATATATTTATTAATTTAAAAAAAAAAAAACTAAATACATTTTTACTATATTTTGCTAAAAACATCAAAATTAATTGTATTTTTATTTGTATTTTTTCCTGACTCCTTATTACATCCAGCCATAGAATTATACATTAAAATAAACATATTTGAAATAATTGATTTTAAATTATCATAATAATTCATTTAAAATGACCATATTTAATTATTAAAATAATTGCTTGTTTATCAACAACTTTAGCATTTTATTCATTACAAGGGAGTGAAAAGCCAGAAACTAAAGAGTCCAATAACTAAACAAAACATGACTAAAACAAAACATGATTACACAGACATGACACATACAAACAGCGTGCCGGCCCCTGTCACATGATATATGTGGCTTCTACACACACATAAGTGAATGCAACGCATACTTGATCAACAGCCATAAAGGTCACACTGAGGGTGGCCGCATAAACAACTTTAACACTATTACAAATATGCGCCACACTGTGAACCCACACCAAACAAGAATGACAAACACCTTTCGGGAGGACATCTGCACCATAACACAACATAAACACAACAGAACAAATACCCAGAACCCCTTGCAGCACTAACTCTTCCGGGACGCTACAGTATACACCCCCCGCTACCACCAAACCCCGCCCACCTGAGCCCCATCATTAATGAACTAGCATCCAAGAAAAGATGGCAGGTATCTGGCCTGGGCACATCAGATTAGATCAGTGTGTTGCAAACTGAGCAGTTTAAAGGCCTGAATGGTTGATTTATTCATTGTTATTTTATTTTCAAATTTATTAGCATGTGGAAAAAGTTAATGTTGATGTTTACCTCAGAAGGCTGCAAATAGAAATGAGGCATTCAATTTTTTATTTAAATTTGATTTAATATACCATTGATGTTTTTTCGTTTGTTTTTTGAAAGTTGATTTTGCACTATTAAGTTATATAAGCGTTGCTTGTTCCATATTCAGTGTTAAAGCAATAATTAACGTTTTATTCATGCACATTCTTTTGCTACTTCAAGGCTTGAATGTTTGATTCATTCCTTATTGTTATTTTATTTTCAAATTTATCATTAGCCTGTAAAAAAAAGTTTATTTTGATATTTACCTAAGAAGGCTGCAAATAGAAAAGAGGCATTCAATTTTTATTTCAATTTTATTTGATATGCCATTGATATTTGTCAATTATTATTATTATTATTTGAAAGTCGATTTTGCATGTCACTATAAAGTTATATAAGCCTTGCTTGTTCAATATTCAACGCAAAACTTGTTTGGGTCCCTATTAAAAGGTTAATTTGTTCAACCTTGGCCCGCGGCTTTGTTCACTTTTAAATTTTGGTTTTGGCCCATTCTATATTTGAGTTTGACACCCCTGCCTTAAAGGAAGGCTCATATTTTAGAGCACCAAGGCAAGTTAGAAAGGCAAACATTATTTTCTTTCGAGGCAGGGGCTCAAAGCATGCATACATATATATATATATATATATATATATATATATATATATATATATATATATATATATATATATATATATATATATGTCTTAATAAGGTTATCCAAAAAATAGTGCTCGATACCGTAGTAGAGCGCAATATATGTATGTGTGGGAAAAAAATCACAAGACTATTTCATCTCTACAGGCCTGTTTCATGAGGGGGGGTTCCCTCAATCATCAGGAGATTTTAATGGGAGCATTCACATACCATGGATTATATAGGGCACAGAGTGGGTGGGTACAGGCTGGTGTAGGGGCGTGGTGATTGGCTCATGTGTTACCTAGGAGGTGTTTCCGTCTGTGGCGGCATGCTGTTACAATTTCGCTGCGCTTGTTGAGGGATGACAGGTCTGGTCGGTAAATAATAAACAGTTAATAATAAACAGTTTTTTCTTTCTTCCTATGCTTGAAAGAAAAACTGTTTATTATTTACCGACCAGACCTGTCATCCCTCAACAAGCGCAGCGAAATTGTAACAGCATGCCGCCACAGACGGAAACACCTCCTAGGTAACACATGAGCCAATCACCACGCCCCTACACCAGCCTGTACCCACCCACTCTGTGCCCTATATAATCCATGGTATGTGAATGCTCCCATTAAAATCTCCTGATGATTGAGGGAACCCCCCCTCATGAAACAGGCCTGTAGAGATGAAATAGTCTTGTGATTTTTTTCCCACACATACATATATATATATATATATATATATATATATATATATATATATATATATATATATATATAACTGATTTTTTTAAATTCAATATTGATATAAACTTGTCAGCTTTTTGTCATTGCATGATGCCTTTAGATCTATTTTTACATTTTGATAGTGGGAGGTATTTTTTTTTAATTATTTATGTTTTTAAGTGATGTACATTTATATGTACATGTAGATGATGTATCGGAAAATATGTTGTATAGGAATTAACTATACACAATAACACATTAACAAAATAATGTGTCACATTATTGGTTTTTGAAGTAATACCTTTTTGACATGAAAAAAACAAGTAATGTAAAAAAAAACATTGTGTTTACTTTTTGATATTAAAATAAAGCACAAAGCAGTTTGGCTAATGAAGATGAAGTCTAATAAACAAGTTTTGTTCTTTTCTTGGTTCAGTACAACAGTGTGGCCAATAAAAATAAAGAGGAGTGACACCTCTCACATCGAATACACAATCTTCACAGCCTGCGTTCAGTTCGATGAGATGACAAAACATTTGAGCTAGTATTGATGTTATTTGAACACTGATACAGTTTGCAGTTAAATAAAGGAGTAGTGAACATCCCAGTAAACAAAGTAAAGACTTTATAAACAAGTTGTGACAATGTTCACGACACATCGCCTGCTGCATGTTTCCTCACATCATTAACTCTCTGTCACAGCAGCTGATGGACGCTGTATTGAAAAAATAAAAGCAACATCAAATAGTTTTCTCCTTCGCTGTATACTTTTAGTGTGTTGACAAGTGTCTCCAATATTGTCCACACCTGTCTCCATCTAAACACAGCATTGCGTTCTTAAACACATGCCGGGAAGCGAGAGAAAATTACATTAAACCAAGCGCTCGGCCCCGTTTACTCCGAGGGGAAATCTCCACGGCAAAGTCCGTGTCGTTAGTCCGCCATGATTATCAAGAGAAACCTGACTTCATGTTGCCTACAATGCATTTATAAATGAAGGTTTTTCGGTAATAAAAAAATTAGACGGTATTACTAACTGTGTAGAATTTTATTGTAAATTATCATTATACCATTTATTGTTACATCCTTAGTCCATTAACAAGTAAAAAGTCGAAGGGCGGTCACGGCATGTTCTTGCCGCGATGCTGGTGTACTAATATGATTCCGTTTAACCTCTTAAGGCCCAAGCTGTTTGTTTACATGCTTTTTTTTTTTTTTTTTCTCTTTGCTATTTGGGCTTATTGGACCCTAATTAGAATAAAAACAAAGAATCATTTGTTGATATGATCATACTTGCCAACCTTGAGACCTCCGATTTCGGGAGGTGGGGGTGTGGTCGGGGGTGGGGCGGGACAACTAGAATTCACCAAGTCAAGAATTTCATATATATATATATATATATCCTGAAAATTTGCAAACAAAACTGTGTTTAGATAATTGATACTTCAAACTTGCATAAATAAATATTAAGGAATATAACATAACTTGGCTTCTGAGAGCTTCAAAATGTAATGAATAAAATGCTAAAGTTGTTGATAAACAAGCAATTATTTTAATAATTAAATATGGTCATTTTAAATTAATTATTATGATAATTTAAAATGAATTATTTCAAATATGTTTATTTTAATGTATAATTCTATGGCTGGATGTAATAAGGAGTCAGAAAAAATACAAATAAAAATACAATAAATGTTGATGTTTTTAGCAAAATATAGTAAAAATGTATTTATTTATTTTTTTTTTTTTTTATTAATAAATATATTTATTTTTAGGTAAGATAAATATAATAATACAATTCATCTCTAGTCTGGATGATTTATTTCTTGTCACCCTGTTGTCCTTCCGTCGTGAAAAAAGGCTGTCCTCACTCAGGTTCGCATGGAGCTGGAGGGGGCGTGGCCTCCAGCTCCGGCTGAAAATCGGGAGATTTTCGGGAGAATATTTGTCCCGGGAGGTTTTCGGGAGAGGCGCTGAATTTCGGGAGTCTTCC